>NC_136495.1:75915550-75945550 GCF_053919585.1 Euprymna scolopes
TGGGGAGCGGCATATATATTATTTTTAAAATATAATTATCCACTGACACGTGTTTCGTCGTCCACGACTCATCAGAGTGGCTGAATCTAGCGAGATTCGAAATCGGCACCTCGTGATAAGAAGCCTAAACCTCTACCACGCGGCTAACCGCGCAGGCAGGACTACTAAATGTATCACTTTTATGTAGATGTTTTTATTTGTTTTTGTTAGAGATACTTTCTTGAATGAATTCAAGTATTTATACGAAAGTGCATTTTTACCTAAATTCTTGTTGGGAATAATTTTCCCATTGACCAATCTAGTACCCCTTAATGGGGAGCGGCATATATATTATTTTTAAAATATAATTATCCACTGACACGTGTTTCGTCGTCCACGACTCATCAGAGTGGCTGAATCTAGCGAGATTCGAAATCGGCACCTCGTGATAAGAAGCCTAAACCTCTACCACGCGGCTAACCGCGCAGGCAGGACTACTAAATGTATCACTTTTATGTAGATGTTTTTATTTGTTTTTGTTAGAGATACTTTCTTGAATGAATTCAAGTATTTATACGAAAGTGCATTTTTACCTAAATTCTTGTTGGGAATAATTTTCCCATTGACCAATCTAGTACCCCTTAATGGGGAGCGGCATATATATTATTTTTAAAATATAATTATCCACTGACACGTGTTTCGTCGTCCACGACTCATCAGAGTGGCTGAATCTAGCGAGATTCGAAATCGGCACCTCGTGATAAGAAGCCTAAACCTCTACCACGCGGCTAACCGCGCAGGCAGGACTACTAAATGTATCACTTTTATGTAGATGTTTTTATTTGTTTTTGTTAGAGATACTTTCTTGAATGAATTCAAGTATTTATACGAAAGTGCATTTTTACCTAAATTCTTGTTGGGAATAATTTTCCCATTGACCAATCTAGTACCCCTTAATGGGGAGCGGCATATATATTATTTTTAAAATATAATTATCCACTGACACGTGTTTCGTCGTCCACGACTCATCAGAGTGGCTGAATCTAGCGAGATTCGAAATCGGCACCTCGTGATAAGAAGCCTAAACCTCTACCACGCGGCTAACCGCGCAGGCAGGACTACTAAATGTATCACTTTTATGTAGATGTTTTTATTTGTTTTTGTTAGAGATACTTTCTTGAATGAATTCAAGTATTTATACGAAAGTGCATTTTTACCTAAATTCTTGTTGGGAATAATTTTCCCATTGACCAATCTAGTACCCCTTAATGGGGAGCGGCATATATATTATTTTTAAAATATAATTATCCACTGACACGTGTTTCGTCGTCCACGACTCATCAGAGTGGCTGAATCTAGCGAGATTCGAAATCGGCACCTCGTGATAAGAAGCCTAAACCTCTACCACGCGGCTAACCGCGCAGGCAGGACTACTAAATGTATCACTTTTATGTAGATGTTTTTATTTGTTTTTGTTAGAGATACTTTCTTGAATGAATTCAAGTATTTATACGAAAGTGCATTTTTACCTAAATTCTTGTTGGGAATAATTTTCCCATTGACCAATCTAGTACCCCTTAATGGGGAGCGGCATATATATTATTTTTAAAATATAATTATCCACTGACACGTGTTTCGTCGTCCACGACTCATCAGAGTGGCTGAATCTAGCGAGATTCGAAATCGGCACCTCGTGATAAGAAGCCTAAACCTCTACCACGCGGCTAACCGCGCAGGCAGGACTACTAAATGTATCACTTTTATGTAGATGTTTTTATTTGTTTTTGTTAGAGATACTTTCTTGAATGAATTCAAGTATTTATACGAAAGTGCATTTTTACCTAAATTCTTGTTGGGAATAATTTTCCCATTGACCAATCTAGTACCCCTTAATGGGGAGCGGCATATATATTATTTTTAAAATATAATTATCCACTGACACGTGTTTCGTCGTCCACGACTCATCAGAGTGGCTGAATCTAGCGAGATTCGAAATCGGCACCTCGTGATAAGAAGCCTAAACCTCTACCACGCGGCTAACCGCGCAGGCAGGACTACTAAATGTATCACTTTTATGTAGATGTTTTTATTTGTTTTTGTTAGAGATACTTTCTTGAATGAATTCAAGTATTTATACGAAAGTGCATTTTTACCTAAATTCTTGTTGGGAATAATTTTCCCATTGACCAATCTAGTACCCCTTAATGGGGAGCGGCATATATATTATTTTTAAAATATAATTATCCACTGACACGTGTTTCGTCGTCCACGACTCATCAGAGTGGCTGAATCTAGCGAGATTCGAAATCGGCACCTCGTGATAAGAAGCCTAAACCTCTACCACGCGGCTAACCGCGCAGGCAGGAACTACTAAATGTATCACTTTTATGTAGATGTTTTTATTTGTTTTTGTTAGAGATACTTTCTTGAATGAATTCAAGTATTTATACGAAAGTGCATTTTTACCTAAATTCTTGTTGGGAATAATTTTCCCATTGACCAATCTAGTACCCCTTAATGGGGAGCGGCATATATATTATTTTTAAAATATAATTATCCACTGACACGTGTTTCGTCGTCCACGACTCATCAGAGTGGCTGAATCTAGCGAGATTCGAAATCGGCACCTCGTGATAAGAAGCCTAAACCTCTACCACGCGGCTAACCGCGCAGGCAGGACTACTAAATGTATCACTTTTATGTAGATGTTTTTATTTGTTTTTGTTAGAGATACTTTCTTGAATGAATTCAAGTATTTATACGAAAGTGCATTTTTACCTAAATTCTTGTTGGGAATAATTTTCCCATTGACCAATCTAGTACCCCTTAATGGGGAGCGGCATATATATTATTTTTAAAATATAATTATCCACTGACACGTGTTTCGTCGTCCACGACTCATCAGAGTGGCTGAATCTAGCGAGATTCGAAATCGGCACCTCGTGATAAGAAGCCTAAACCTCTACCACGCGGCTAACCGCGCAGGCAGGACTACTAAATGTATCACTTTTATGTAGATGTTTTTATTTGTTTTTGTTAGAGATACTTTCTTGAATGAATTCAAGTATTTATACGAAAGTGCATTTTTACCTAAATTCTTGTTGGGAATAATTTTCCCATTGACCAATCTAGTACCCCTTAATGGGGAGCGGCATATATATTATTTTTAAAATATAATTATCCACTGACACGTGTTTCGTCGTCCACGACTCATCAGAGTGGCTGAATCTAGCGAGATTCGAAATCGGCACCTCGTGATAAGAAGCCTAAACCTCTACCACGCGGCTAACCGCGCAGGCAGGACTACTAAATGTATCACTTTTATGTAGATGTTTTTATTTGTTTTTGTTAGAGATACTTTCTTGAATGAATTCAAGTATTTATACGAAAGTGCATTTTTACCTAAATTCTTGTTGGGAATAATTTTCCCATTGACCAATCTAGTACCCCTTAATGGGGAGCGGCATATATATTATTTTTAAAATATAATTATCCACTGACACGTGTTTCGTCGTCCACGACTCATCAGAGTGGCTGAATCTAGCGAGATTCGAAATCGGCACCTCGTGATAAGAAGCCTAAACCTCTACCACGCGGCTAACCGCGCAGGCAGGACTACTAAATGTATCACTTTTATGTAGATGTTTTTATTTGTTTTTGTTAGAGATACTTTCTTGAATGAATTCAAGTATTTATACGAAAGTGCATTTTTACCTAAATTCTTGTTGGGAATAATTTTCCCATTGACCAATCTAGTACCCCTTAATGGGGAGCGGCATATATATTATTTTTAAAATATAATTATCCACTGACACGTGTTTCGTCGTCCACGACTCATCAGAGTGGCTGAATCTAGCGAGATTCGAAATCGGCACCTCGTGATAAGAAGCCTAAACCTCTACCACGCGGCTAACCGCGCAGGCAGGACTACTAAATGTATCACTTTTATGTAGATGTTTTTATTTGTTTTTGTTAGAGATACTTTCTTGAATGAATTCAAGTATTTATACGAAAGTGCATTTTTACCTAAATTCTTGTTGGGAATAATTTTCCCATTGACCAATCTAGTACCCCTTAATGGGGAGCGGCATATATATTATTTTTAAAATATAATTATCCACTGACACGTGTTTCGTCGTCCACGACTCATCAGAGTGGCTGAATCTAGCGAGATTCGAAATCGGCACCTCGTGATAAGAAGCCTAAACCTCTACCACGCGGCTAACCGCGCAGGCAGGACTACTAAATGTATCACTTTTATGTAGATGTTTTTATTTGTTTTTGTTAGAGATACTTTCTTGAATGAATTCAAGTATTTATACGAAAGTGCATTTTTACCTAAATTCTTGTTGGGAATAATTTTCCCATTGACCAATCTAGTACCCCTTAATGGGGAGCGGCATATATATTATTTTTAAAATATAATTATCCACTGACACGTGTTTCGTCGTCCACGACTCATCAGAGTGGCTGAATCTAGCGAGATTCGAAATCGGCACCTCGTGATAAGAAGCCTAAACCTCTACCACGCGGCTAACCGCGCAGGCAGGACTACTAAATGTATCACTTTTATGTAGATGTTTTTATTTGTTTTTGTTAGAGATACTTTCTTGAATGAATTCAAGTATTTATACGAAAGTGCATTTTTACCTAAATTCTTGTTGGGAATAATTTTCCCATTGACCAATCTAGTACCCCTTAATGGGGAGCGGCATATATATTATTTTTAAAATATAATTATCCACTGACACGTGTTTCGTCGTCCACGACTCATCAGAGTGGCTGAATCTAGCGAGATTCGAAATCGGCACCTCGTGATAAGAAGCCTAAACCTCTACCACGCGGCTAACCGCGCAGGCAGGACTACTAAATGTATCACTTTTATGTAGATGTTTTTATTTGTTTTTGTTAGAGATACTTTCTTGAATGAATTCAAGTATTTATACGAAAGTGCATTTTTACCTAAATTCTTGTTGGGAATAATTTTCCCATTGACCAATCTAGTACCCCTTAATGGGGAGCGGCATATATATTATTTTTAAAATATAATTATCCACTGACACGTGTTTCGTCGTCCACGACTCATCAGAGTGGCTGAATCTAGCGAGATTCGAAATCGGCACCTCGTGATAAGAAGCCTAAACCTCTACCACGCGGCTAACCGCGCAGGCAGGACTACTAAATGTATCACTTTTATGTAGATGTTTTTATTTGTTTTTGTTAGAGATACTTTCTTGAATGAATTCAAGTATTTATACGAAAGTGCATTTTTACCTAAATTCTTGTTGGGAATAATTTTCCCATTGACCAATCTAGTACCCCTTAATGGGGAGCGGCATATATATTATTTTTAAAATATAATTATCCACTGACACGTGTTTCGTCGTCCACGACTCATCAGAGTGGCTGAATCTAGCGAGATTCGAAATCGGCACCTCGTGATAAGAAGCCTAAACCTCTACCACGCGGCTAACCGCGCAGGCAGGACTACTAAATGTATCACTTTTATGTAGATGTTTTTATTTGTTTTTGTTAGAGATACTTTCTTGAATGAATTCAAGTATTTATACGAAAGTGCATTTTTACCTAAATTCTTGTTGGGAATAATTTTCCCATTGACCAATCTAGTACCCCTTAATGGGGAGCGGCATATATATTATTTTTAAAATATAATTATCCACTGACACGTGTTTCGTCGTCCACGACTCATCAGAGTGGCTGAATCTAGCGAGATTCGAAATCGGCACCTCGTGATAAGAAGCCTAAACCTCTACCACGCGGCTAACCGCGCAGGCAGGACTACTAAATGTATCACTTTTATGTAGATGTTTTTATTTGTTTTTGTTAGAGATACTTTCTTGAATGAATTCAAGTATTTATACGAAAGTGCATTTTTACCTAAATTCTTGTTGGGAATAATTTTCCCATTGACCAATCTAGTACCCCTTAATGGGGAGCGGCATATATATTATTTTTAAAATATAATTATCCACTGACACGTGTTTCGTCGTCCACGACTCATCAGAGTGGCTGAATCTAGCGAGATTCGAAATCGGCACCTCGTGATAAGAAGCCTAAACCTCTACCACGCGGCTAACCGCGCAGGCAGGACTACTAAATGTATCACTTTTATGTAGATGTTTTTATTTGTTTTTGTTAGAGATACTTTCTTGAATGAATTCAAGTATTTATACGAAAGTGCATTTTTACCTAAATTCTTGTTGGGAATAATTTTCCCATTGACCAATCTAGTACCCCTTAATGGGGAGCGGCATATATATTATTTTTAAAATATAATTATCCACTGACACGTGTTTCGTCGTCCACGACTCATCAGAGTGGCTGAATCTAGCGAGATTCGAAATCGGCACCTCGTGATAAGAAGCCTAAACCTCTACCACGCGGCTAACCGCGCAGGCAGGACTACTAAATGTATCACTTTTATGTAGATGTTTTTATTTGTTTTTGTTAGAGATACTTTCTTGAATGAATTCAAGTATTTATACGAAAGTGCATTTTTACCTAAATTCTTGTTGGGAATAATTTTCCCATTGACCAATCTAGTACCCCTTAATGGGGAGCGGCATATATATTATTTTTAAAATATAATTATCCACTGACACGTGTTTCGTCGTCCACGACTCATCAGAGTGGCTGAATCTAGCGAGATTCGAAATCGGCACCTCGTGATAAGAAGCCTAAACCTCTACCACGCGGCTAACCGCGCAGGCAGGACTACTAAATGTATCACTTTTATGTAGATGTTTTTATTTGTTTTTGTTAGAGATACTTTCTTGAATGAATTCAAGTATTTATACGAAAGTGCATTTTTACCTAAATTCTTGTTGGGAATAATTTTCCCATTGACCAATCTAGTACCCCTTAATGGGGAGCGGCATATATATTATTTTTAAAATATAATTATCCACTGACACGTGTTTTGTCGTCCACGACTCATCAGAGTGGCTGAATCTAGTGAGATTTGAAATCGGCACCTCGTGATAAGAAGCCTAAACCTCTACCACGCGGCTAACCGCGCAGGCAGGACTACTAAATGTATCACTTTTATGTAGATGTTTTTATTTGTTTTTGTTAGAGATACTTTCTTGAATGAATTCAAGTATTTATACGAAAGTGCATTTTTACCTAAATTCTTGTTGGGAATAATTTTCCCATTGACCAATCTAGTACCCCTTAATGGGGAGCGGCATATATATTATTTTTAAAATATAATTATCCACTGACACGTGTTTCGTCGTCCACGACTCATCAGAGTGGCTGAATCTAGCGAGATTCGAAATCGGCACCTCGTGATAAGAAGCCTAAACCTCTACCACGCGGCTAACCGCGCAGGCAGGACTACTAAATGTATCACTTTTATGTAGATGTTTTTATTTGTTTTTGTTAGAGATACTTTCTTGAATGAATTCAAGTATTTATACGAAAGTGCATTTTTACCTAAATTCTTGTTGGGAATAATTTTCCCATTGACCAATCTAGTACCCCTTAATGGGGAGCGGCATATATATTATTTTTAAAATATAATTATCCACTGACACGTGTTTCGTCGTCCACGACTCATCAGAGTGGCTGAATCTAGCGAGATTCGAAATCGGCACCTCGTGATAAGAAGCCTAAACCTCTACCACGCGGCTAACCGCGCAGGCAGGACTACTAAATGTATCACTTTTATGTAGATGTTTTTATTTGTTTTTGTTAGAGATACTTTCTTGAATGAATTCAAGTATTTATACGAAAGTGCATTTTTACCTAAATTCTTGTTGGGAATAATTTTCCCATTGACCAATCTAGTACCCCTTAATGGGGAGCGGCATATATATTATTTTTAAAATATAATTATCCACTGACACGTGTTTCGTCGTCCACGACTCATCAGAGTGGCTGAATCTAGCGAGATTCGAAATCGGCACCTCGTGATAAGAAGCCTAAACCTCTACCACGCGGCTAACCGCGCAGGCAGGACTACTAAATGTATCACTTTTATGTAGATGTTTTTATTTGTTTTTGTTAGAGATACTTTCTTGAATGAATTCAAGTATTTATACGAAAGTGCATTTTTACCTAAATTCTTGTTGGGAATAATTTTCCCATTGACCAATCTAGTACCCCTTAATGGGGAGCGGCATATATATTATTTTTAAAATATAATTATCCACTGACACGTGTTTTGTCGTCCACGACTCATCAGAGTGGCTGAATCTAGTGAGATTTGAAATCGGCACCTCGTGATAAGAAGCCTAAACCTCTACCACGCGGCTAACCTCGCAGGACTACTAAATGTGCCGATTTCGAATCCTGCGAGGTTAGCCGCGTGGTAGAGGTTTAGGCTTCTTATCACGAGGTGCCGATTTCGAATCTCGCTAGATTCAGCCACTCTGATGAGTCGTAGACGACGAAACACGTGTCAGTGGATAATTATATTTTAAAAATAATATATATATATATATATATATGTATATATATATATATATATATATATATATATATATATATATATATTAAGTAATGTGATTTATAATTTAAAAATTTAAAAAAAAATTTTTTAATTTAAAAATCAAATTTTAATTAAATTAAAAATCAGTTTCATAAGAAGGAACAACAACAAAGTCAATTATCTGTACGATCGTTTCGGAAATCCGTGCTTTTTATTTGTGGTATACATGAAGTTATGTAGAACAATTATATATAGTTTTTTTGGTAAGCACGGTCTCCTCATCAGCAAATCTAGGAGGATTTTTATTGAATTTAAAAGACATCAAAAATAATATCTCTATATATTTTTAAATCAAATTTATTATGTAAATTCAAAAAATATATTTTTTTCTACTCATTTCTATCTCTAACCTATATTAATTTCCTTATAAATTTTAAATCCAAACCTTTTATTTCAATTTTTCAGATTCATCTGCCTTACTTTTAATGCTAGGTTTATTTTTGGTGTCTTTTAAATTCAATAAAAATCCTCCTAAATTTGCTGATGAGGAGACCGTGCTTACCAAAAAAACTATATATAATTGTTCTACATAACTTCATGTATACCACAAATAAAAAGCACGGATTTCCGAAACGATCGTACAGATAATTGACTTTGTTGTTGTTCCTTCTTATGAAACTGATTTTTAATTTAATTAAAATTTGATTTTTAAATTTAAAATATTTTTTTAAAATTTTTAAATTATAAATCACATTACTTAATATTGAATTAGCTCTAGGACATTAAACTATCGAGCTTATTATATATCTAAATTACAACGAGCATTTCCTGTATTTTAATTAAACTAGTAATTTCACTATTACATTAAAATACACTTAGCTCTTTAGACTATTATTCTAATCTCCTGTAAATTATATATATATATATATATATATATATATATATATATATATATATATATACGAGGGACGTTCCAAAAGTAAGGTCTCCTAATTTATTTTCCGCCTGAATGAATCAGAGGGATTGTCAATTGTATTGTTATGATGATTGAACTTATGCATTCAAAATCTGAAAGCTTTATCTCTCTGTTACAAATATTGACGATGTGAGATCCTAAGAAAGTAACCCCACATGGACGTGCGTCAGAAGCATCACTGAATTTCTCCATGCAGAAAAAATTGAACTAATCAACATTAACCGGCGCCTGTTGAACGTTTATGAAGCCGATGCAGTTGATGTCAGCACAGTTAGGAGATGGGTGCGTCGATTACAAAATGGCAACAGAGATGTAATTGACAAAGTGCACTCCATACTTTTACGACAGAGGCATCAAAAGAGGCTGGCAAAAGTGCATTGAGAATTGTATTGAAAAATAAATTCTGCAGCAGATAAGATCGCTCGTTTTAATGGTGCCACACTCGTCTTTGTAGCTCTTCGATTTTTTAGTTTTTGAGTTAAAAAATTGAAGGTTTATTTTTGGAACCACTCTTGTAAAGAAATTCTTATTTTCTGGATTAATTCCAAGAAATCAGTTAAACCTTGAACATTGGGCGTAAACAATGATGAAAGCATTTCAATAATTAATGATTTTTTTTTCTCACGCCTTTTTCCTCTCCTTTTCCACTGAAGAAACGTTGCGAGCCTGTCTCTGCTCTATTGTTATTTGCATAAAATAGTTTCCCTACCAAACTTTTACAAAAAGCACATTACAATCATTATGAACAATTCCCCTCACTCTAAACACAGATTCCATAAACAAAGCTTTTTTCCTAGAACTGTCCGCCTTTGGAACTCTGTTCCGCTGGCTTGCTTTCCAGCTGACTACAACATGGTCTTTTTCAAGTCTTGTTGAGTTTCCCCCTTAAATAATCAAATTCTACCCCATTTCCGCCATTAATGAATACTAAGCTGTTTCTCCACAGTACAATGTAAACTACAATGGTTCGTGGACTACGAGGGGCGTGCAATAAGTAATGCTTCTGACCCACTTCCCATAGAAGTAGAGCAATGAAACTTGGCACAGTTATTAGTCTTTCTCTACATAGGAACCACCCAGAATTATGCATTTCTCTCATCGTTTGATGCAGCTCTGGAGACCGTTTTTGTAGAACACCCCAGGTTGGTCCTCCAACCACAATGTGACTTCAGAAATCAAGGCTGCATCATCTGGGAAAGTCTTTTCTTTCAAAAACAACTTCATGGCTGGGAAGATGTGAAAGTCAGAGGGTGCAAGGTCAGGAGAGTAGGGAGGATGAGGAAGGATTTCATAACCACACGTCCGTGCTTCTGATCTGGCGACATGCGAGTTGTGGGCCAGAGCGTTGTCCTGCAGGAGGAGAGTACCTTTGCTGATCTTGCCCCGCCTCTTGATTTTGATAGCTTCCCTTAATTTCCTCAAAAGTGAAGCATAATAGGTTCCTGTAATTGTGGTGCCCTTTGCCATGAAATCTTTCATCACTACTCCGTCTTGGTCCCAGAAGACTATGAGCATGACCTTGCTAGTGGAGGGCTGCACCCTTGCCTTCTTTGGAGGTGATGAGTCCATGTGCTTCCACTGCATTGACTGGGCTTTGGTTTCTGGATCATATTGATGGACCCAGGTTTCATCCTGTGTAATCAGTCTTTTGAAAAACTTTGACTCATCTTCTTGGCACATCTCCAAATTCATCCTCGAGCACTCAATGCGTTCTCGCTTCTGGAATGGTGTGAGCAACCTGGGAATCCATCTGGCAGACACCTTATGCATATGCAAATGGTCATGAATGATAGTTTCCACAGACCCTGTACTAATCTTTATATCTTGTATAGTAATGCATCGATCTTCCAAAATGGCAGCCTCAACTTGACGGACAGATGCCTCATCAATGGCAGAAGGGGAGGGGGGCGGCCAGGTCTGGGAGCTGTTTCCACAGACTTCCCGCCATGTTTGAATTCACGATGCCAGCGTTTTACAAGGTCATATGGTGGGGCATTATTACCATAAGTTTCTTTCATTTCATCAAAAGTCTCCTGCGGTGTGCGTCCTTTCAAATACAAAAACAGGATCACTGCTCGACATTCAACAGGCTCCATTTCACACCTGACTCAGTTCAAACACCTGTAAAACAGAAACCACAATTAGTTCAGAGCTGTAATTTGACACATAACCTGTAGAGATATAAATCATTGCACATGCAAAATTTCGGCTAGATCAGACAACTAGAAGTGGGTCAGGGGCATTACTCATTGCACGCCCCTCGAAAGTCACTGAAGCATGTGAAGCTTCCTTCTGGTGTACCGCAATGGGTCCTCAACTAGAGAAGATAATCGATTTGATTGAAAAATGATCGGTTACACCTATTTCGATGACAATAAAAGTATGAGAGGGTTGAACATTCATTGATCCTTATTCAATCCGGACCTATGTTGAGTCTCCCTGCTAGTGTCTTATGTTCTTGTGTTCCTATTTACTTGATTCCCAATGAGGGTAGAGTTAGACACTAGGTCGGTTTGTAATGTGGGAAAATCCAGTTCCCTAAAATGGACCACTCTGGATTGGAAGAAAATAAAAATTGCCTCAAGCTAGAAGGACTTCTTCACTAATCGAGGCCAGAAAAGGTGAAGTGCAGCATCAGAACAGATACTAAACTTTACTCCAAGCCAAAATGTCCGTTTTTGGTGTTCGTTCTGCTTCGTATTCAGTGTTGATGAAACTGTTAAATAAACTTGATTAAATTGTCGAGGAGATATTTGTCTTTTTTACTGGAAATCTGGTGAGCCTTTCTTCTTCATCTCAACTTTAGTTGAAAAAATTGAACTAATCAACATTAATCAACTCAATCTGATAAATACAGACGTCACTGCAAATAAGCATCTTATCATCCCAGAACAACTCTAAACACATTTCTACACATTTTTCCCTGTGCGACTCCGAAGCCCGCAATGTCTCCTTTAAACTACTACTACTACTATTATTATTATTATTATTATTATTATTATTATTATTATTATTATTATTATTATTATTATCGGCTCACAAGGAGCTTTCACACAGGTCATCAAAGATCTCTCCTTGAAAACAGCCTGTGGTGTTCCCTGGAAGCTGAGTGACAACAAGTCTCCCCAGGTTTCCAGTACTCTCCACCTCTTTCGATAACATCTGCAAATAAATTTGCATTATCGCAACAGCTGCTTGCCATTGATTTCTCGTTGGCAGCAGCTATTGGTCTTAACTGGAATTTGAGTGGCAATAAGCCTCCCCAATGTCCCAGTTCTCTTCGCACTTATCTGGCGGAGGCCTGGTCAGTTCTTCGGTCTTTACTTCCTCCTTGACTCTACTTGGTTATTTGGTCTCACTTTTTTTTGGGGGGGGGGTAGTGATTTGACAACGGGAAGATGGGGGTAGGGTTGGATTAAAGAACTTATAGATATACGGCTTTAGTGTTCTTGGTTCCATGTAGTGTTTCATGTTTTGCCTTTGCAGCAGTTTGTCTGTTGTTGCTCCTGTGTGTTAGTTTCCACATTCAAGGGTTTTTCTTAATATTTCAGCTGTTTTCATTATTGTTGTTCGTTGTATTTTTCCAGCCATTCCTTTGATTCCAATTTCTCCCATTCTTTTTTTTTTCGGATTATTCCTAGTGCGACGAGATAGGAATACTGAGATATTATTTTGATTTTCTTCATCTTCCATATCCCTTTCAGCTCTCTGGCTAGATCTGTGTATTTGCTCTGTTTCTCCTTTTCTTTGATATTCACCCTGTGGTCAGCTGGAACAGCAAAGTCTATGATTTGACAGGACTTTTCTTTCTTGTTAATTATTACAACCTCTGGTCTTCTTGCTTGGATGGGTTTATCAGTTTGTATGTCCATGTCCCATAGGACTTTGTGATTGTCGTTTTCAAGTACTGTTGCCGGCTTATGTTTGTACCACTTGTCTGTGCATTTGAGATGCAGTTGTTTGCATAATTCCCAGTGTACAACCCTTCCCACTTGATCGTGTCTGTTCTTGTATTCCTTTTGGGCCAGTTTGCTGCATTCACTTATTATATGGTTCATCATCTCGTCTCTTTGTCCACAGAGTCTGCAGTTGCTGTATTCTTGTGTTTTGTCGACCTTTGCTTTGATGTGGTTGGTTCTTGTCAAGTTGTCTTGTGCTGCAGTTATTAAGGATACAGTTTCTCGGCTTATGTGTCCTTTTCGCATCCATGTCCAAGTGTTTTCGTTATTTTCATCTTTTGTCATCTGTATGAATCTTTTGTGTAGTTGTTTCTCTTCTCGCTTTTCTTTTCTTGTCTTGTCTTATCCTTTGTCTCTCTGTTTTTTGTTTTATTGATTTTTTCAGTGTCTCTTGCTACTATGGTTATTCTTTCAGTGTTTTGCATGATGTATTTTTCTAGTTCTTTTTTGGTGTCATTTACACAATCTTCTATACTAACCAGTCCTCTCCCGCCATCTTTCCTTTTTACGTAGAGTCGGTCAACATCGTCCTTCATATGTAGTGTGTTGTGCATGGCTATGAGTTTCCTGGTCTTCTGATCGAGCCGTTTCAGTTCTTCTTTAGTCAACCCTATGAACAGTCCAGAGTATCTTACTAGTGATGCTACCCATATATTTATGCCTTTTATTAGGTTTCTGCTATACATTTGCCCGGGTGTTTGGAGGTGTATGTTGAGCACAAAAAAAGCGGTCATTTTTTTAAAACTTTGGCCCCTATTATGACCCCTTAACATTTATTGTTTAGGGCTCAAATAAAGTTATTAAGTTAGATCCATATCCAACTAACCTAATTTCAAGTGATTAGACTCAAAAATTGTCAGAGGAGTTTGGTAGAGTTTTCAAAGGTCAAATAGTTGAACTTTGACCCCCTTAACAGCCAAATTTCTGTCCGAAAAAAATCACAGATTTTCCCAAATCTCAGTACTCTGTATATAAAATTTCGAGTCTGTAGACTTAAAATTGACAGAGTTATTGCATAGGAAAATGTACACACACACACACACACACAGACACGTTCACTTTTATATATATATATATATATATATATATATATATATATATATATATATATATATATATATAGAGAGAGAGAGAGAGAGAGAGAGAGATAAATAGATAATTTCGTTTTGAGAAGTTTTGTTCTCCTGAGGTATTCATTTCCAATTCTCTCTTTCATTTCTGTTGCTTTGATGGTAACTGCTTCCAGTACTCCTAGGTATTTATAAACGTCTTGCTCCCCTAGTGCCCACATCTCCGTTTGGTTGGGTAGTTCAATGCATTCTATCGCCTCTAGTTTATTATTATTATTATTATTATTATTATTATTATTATTATTATTATTATTAGACAATTGTTGTTGTTTTTGACATATAATCTTTTATATATCAAATATTTTTATTTATTTTTATTTCATTTTATCTATTTTATTTTATTTGTTTATTTATTTTTTAATTTTTTGAGATGAGTTTTTATCATTTGTGTATTCATTCTTTTGTGAACTGTTATCCTCATTGTTTAACCACGTTTCGGCCAACTCATCCTCTGGTCCATGGTACAGTGGATACGGTTCCAGATGAGCATTGTCTGAAGATAGTGGTTTCGATCCTACCAAGCAGACCAGAGGATTAGTTGGTGAAAACGTGGTGAGACAACAACAAATATGGAAGGCAGTAATTACTGGGGATACAGTTACAAGATTCAGAATTCCTATCCCGTCGCTGTTAATCACATAAAGAAGGCCAGAGGATGAGTTTGCCGAAACGTGGTGAAAAAGCAATAACTATAAAGATGAGGATAACAGTCCGCAAAAAAGAATGAATACACATATTGCGTGATTACTGCTTAATTCAGTCACTTATTTTCTTAGTGAAATGGATTTTGTATAATTAGGAAACTACGTTTAAAAAACTTTTTTTTTTTTTTTACTTCAACAGTATTTTAGTAAAAAATAACATTGAAACACAATTTATATATATATAACGCAAAATGTGTGCGTGTGTGTTTGTATGTTTGCTAAAAATTTTCGACACATGCAACCAACACTGACAAAATTAGTACCGTTTGAAAGCTCGGACTCTCAAACGACAAATATCTAAAAAAAATAGCCAAAAACATTAATTTTTTCACCATCAACTGGGCTGTGTTTTACAAGGAGGGGTCACTTTTTTCGTCAACATTTTTGCAGCCATCATACACCTTGCAATGACTAGCCTTATTTTGAACCGCTGTGACGACTAAATCATTCACTTTTTTTGTCACTTTCTTGTCCTCTTAGCATTAGGTTCGAGTCTAGCTACTGCGGCTATTTTTTATTGCACTCGCGCTGGTACTCGCTGCTATTTTAATTTTTTTAGGGGATTGGTTAATTTTTTTTAAGTTATAAAGCTTCGTGGCTCAATATCAGTACCATAAAACCTCTTCACACCCGGGCAACGCCGGGTACCCCGCTAGTATAATTATAAACGTTACATAACGAATTTAATCAAGCACGTAATCCGCCCAAATGAAAATGCAGTCGCCATCTTGGTAAAATAAAGAGAAAGTGGCTAGCTAAGATAGAACGATGACTCACATTCATAACCCTCTTTTTACTAGAAAATTACGAACTTGAGTTTTCATTTCGGCTTTTCACGTATACGATGAAACTTACTATAACTTACTGTTTTTAATGTTATTTTAAAACTAATTTGGTATTACAACAGGGTTTGAATAAAAAATTGTTTGCGAATAGTTCCATTTCAGTTTAGATGACTGAAATACGAATTAGCTATTACTTATGTCTTATTGTCTCTCGATTCTTTGAATTCACGCGAATAAACTATCTTACGTCCGAAAACCCAGCAGGAAATCATACAAAACATTGTTTCAGTTGGCTGGCATACCAGAACGGAATGATTTTAGAGGAGTGTAGAAATAGGTCGTGCACGGTCATGCGTCGATGATTTGGAGGGAGCCGATTCTATAACGAGAATCCTTGTTCAGTAAAGATTAAAGAAAGAATATCAGTGTCAAAAGGGAAAGGGGGCTAGGGTTAACATTTCGTCATGGTTGTATTAGGCACGACAATTGCTTCTGCTGATTTTTAAAAATTTTTTACATGGAAGTCACCAATTATCAAGGCCTAGAAGCCACTTGAGGATAACGATTATTTTGTGTACAGTAATCAATGGAATAGTGTTGCAGTATTCATTAGTATTGGAGATTTGATAAAGTGTCATTACTTGAGGGGGTGGTTCATCAGGAATTTGTTTATGTTGGACTTGAAGACATCCATGTTGAAGTCAGGAGAGAAACAGACAAACGGTAGAGAGTTTTACAGGCATGCAGTTCTAAGAAAGAAGCTTTGTTCATGGAATCTACGTTTTGATTTAGGCACAGATAAATAGTGGGGAAAATTATTGACAGTGGTTTCAGCTAGACGGGTGCTTATCGTGAAAGATTGGCGAGGGGGAACATGTGATTGGAGCTCAGACGAGCACCTGCCATGGAAATTACGATAAAACAAGGATAGGCTCGCAACGTCCCTTCTGTGGAAGAGAGGTTGAAGGGAAGAGAAAAGGGCATCCCCCACTAAGCCATGAAGTCTATTCTGTACTCTGTCAAGGCAGGATAGGTTGTTTTTAGCAGCTCCTGTCCAGATGTTGCAGCAGTATTCCATCCTTGGACGTACTTAGCTTTTATATAGATAGAGAATTGCATCAGTAGTGAGATATCTTCTGGAGCAGTAGAAGGATCCCACCATCTTTCCAGCAACCTTGGCAACAGACTTGATGTATGTGTTCCATTTCAGATCAGGAGTAAAGGTCAACCTAGAAGCTTGTCAAAGCATGGAGCCTCCCCTAGACGAGGGCCATCCAATTGATGCCAAATGGGGATCAGAGCGTTGATGATGTAAAGATAGGAGCTTGGTTTTAGATACATTGAAGGTAACCAGCCACATCTTCCCCCACTGTACCACACGCTCAAGATCAGAGGAGAGAGAATCAGAGAGAACTTTGTCATTTACAGCCTTTGATGTGTTTCCGTAGATGGTCGTGTCATCAGCATAGATGTCAACGAATAATTTAAGTATGCGTTTAGGGGGATCATTGATGTAGATGAGGAAGAGAGTTGATCTCTATTCATGTGATATTCAGGCACGACCTTAGAACAACCTGGGGTTCATATGTCAAGACCAACAAAGAGCAATGTACAGATATTTTTTTTTCTAAAAATTTGTGTAAAAAAAAATTAACAAGTTCGTTTCTTTGTTCTACAAACTTACGAGCCGAGATTTGATGAAGTTAAATAATTTTTTGCTACATTTACATTGTCTTTTTTTTTAAAGTAAAAATTTGCTATTAAAAAAAACATTTATGATCTTAACAGTAAACATTTTTTTTTCTTTTAATGTCTGACTTGTATTTTTTCCCATATTCACTTTGTCTAAAAAAAACAAGGCCGATAGCCATTAGTCGCGTGCTCTCGTGTAATGAATGAATGCGTGAATGTAGGATTGACATGAAATTCTTAAAGATAAACTAAAATGACCGAAAAATGGGCTGAAATGACTTAAATAAATAAAAATTAAATGACTTACAATGACTTTAATGAACTTAAGGATGAATTGAATGACCTTAAGAATGACTTGAATGCTTAAAAAATAACTGGAATCCTTCAAAAACAACTTGAATGATCTGGAGAATGACTTGAATGGCTTTGAGACTGACTAGTTGTAAAGTGGGTGATCATTTTACATTAAATTAATACAGAAAAATGATTCTCCACTTTATATCACAAAGTTACAAGCATAAGTACAGTATGTAGTAAGAACAGATACTACACTTTGAGATATTAAATCTTTTATTCAGGACAAAATGAACATGAACATAAAACTTAGGCACAAGGCCAACTCAAAAGGGGGGAAAATGGGGGTCGTTGGTTATCCTTGTCACTCTAGAATCTTCTTTCACCATAATACCGCATTCGCCCTTTCGTACTTGGGGAAGTCCTACTTAGCACTCAATTTTTAAAACATTTTTTATTAGCGTGTAAAAACAAAAAAGATAACAATAAAGGTTATACAATAATTCATTTGTGTCGAGGGCGGGCGTAAAAAAAAAATAAATAAAATAAAAAAAATTAAAAAAAAAAATTTCCAGTAGTGATTAGTAGGGGCCCTCCCAACCCCGTCTAGTTGATAGACTGCCCGTTCCACTTTGATTTGTAAAGGAACCTGAGCTCCTGCGGGCCAGTCTCTAAGTGGGGATGCTCTCTAGATGGGACGAAATGGAGAAAAGAAAATTTTTTTTTTTTTGGGGGGGGGGGTTAGTGATTGATTTCTTTCTCTCAAAGATGGGTGAAATTTAGAGAGAGAGGTGAAAAGAAAAAATTGCAATTAGGTGGGGGTGGGGATCTTGGTAGCTTCCTAATCGGGAGCGGGGGGGGGGGGCGGTGAATCACTCACTCAGCTAGCTAAGAGGCTAAGGATAAAATTACACTTGACGGAACTGCACGTTCCACACCTAGGCAGGGAACACGTATTTAAATTTGGCTCCTTTTCATACACACAGACTTGCTACATGTATCCATCTTCTGTCAAATGCCGCACGATGAAGCCTTCTTCTATTACATCTGATCTTCACCCGTAGTTGGTATTTAAAGAAAGTGATCAGATCCTGATCAGAAAAAGACAACACCCCACGGCCACCTTGCAGATGCGATGTCCAAATCATCATTTTCGCCACGGCCAGGATCGTAATGTAGACCATTTGTCTTTCCCTGTCCCCTGGCGGCCTCACATTGTCAACGAAATTGGATACAGTAATCGGGCGAGGATTCTCGGGATCGATGCAAGCCGTTCACTTCGCTGACATATGACCAGTACTGGCAGAGTTAGCGGCAATCAAAGAAAGCGTGATCAGTCATCTCTACGGTTGTTGTTCCACAACGGGGACAAACAGGCGACTCTAAAAAAACAGAACTGCATTGTATGTTGTCAAGTGGAAGTGCATTTCGGGCCAATCACCAGGTCAGAGAGAACTCCTAATTATTCAGACGACTCGAACCTGGCGCCCAACTCCACACGGAACGGATCACACTGTGCTGCCAACCCAAACACGCACATAGCGGGTCGTCTGCGGCCCCCCCCCCCCTCACTAGATCCCTGTGGAGTTCCCTACGGGTAGCAGTCACAAAGTCGCTGGACCTTGGTAGTCGTTTTAGCGTGGCTCGGCACTCTTTCAGGAATGATGAATCTCCCCGTGGCCTGCAACGACTTTCGATAGAGGGGTCAAGAACAAGGTCAGGAAAGGCAGCAGCAATCGCGGGGTGCCATAGTTGCTCTTCTTGAAGGTAGTGGCTCAGGAAGGCCAGCCTCTCAGAGTCTCGATGACACTTCAAGTCCAACATTTCCAAACCTACCTCACACAAACGTTGAATGCAGACCTCTCAGCTCACCCAGTATCTTCCTCTGTCCCAAAGGAGCGAGGACAAGAGTTCGACAAGAGCTTTTAGGTGTTGTGCAGGCAGGGGAAGTACAGCCAGTCGGTAAAGGATGAGAGGGAAGACATATTTGGCGCACGCCTCGGCTCTACACTTTAAGGAAAGTTTCCTAGGAAGCCACAAGTTGACCGCAGACTGTACCTACGACCAATTCTTATCAAGCTGGAGACCTGGTCCACACTACACATCAACGATCCGAACTGGGCCATCCGTCCAGGTGAAGAGTGCCGGGAGGTTTGCATTGCCACTCCAGGCGTCCAACCAGAGTCCAACCAACTTACTGTGGTTTATCTTGGACCCTGTGATTCGTTCGTACTGTACGAGTGCATCTGATATGATCTCAATGTCTCTGAAGCTTGACATGAACATCGTGACATCATCAGCAAACACAGATACCTTGGCAGCTGAGCCGCCAGGCAGAACCATTCCGCGCAGGGCCGAATTTGCCTCCCCACATTTTTGCTCACGGAGCAGAGGCTCCAAGGCCAGATGTACCCCTCCTAAGTACTGTATACCAATACTCTATGGCTGACTGAGATAGCTTCTGTACATTCATATCTGATTTACCTCTGCACTCCATGTTTAAAAAGGAAGTGTCCTCTATAGCATCAGATCTGACCGAATGGTTAATTGTAGGCATAGACCAATTCATACCATCTAAAAAATTCCAACAAAAACCTAACAGCTAGCCATGGTTCTCCCCAGAATGTGTTGCTGCTATTGTGCACAGAAATCACTTTTTCCATAGCTACCAACGTAATAGATGCACTGAGACTAAAGCTGCTTTCAGGACTGCCAGCAACCACTGTAAAAGAGTAATAAAACATGCAAGAAAGCTATATGCCCAGTCTGTTAAATCCAAGGTAGCTGATCAGCGGCTTGGTTCCCACCAGTTTTTGCAAATAACAAATAGGATCCTGAAAAGAAGCGTGCATTCTATCCCAACCATTATCAATGGACCAGAGGTCATCTCGTCAGCGTCAGACAAGGCCAAACTATTTGCAAAGAACTTTGCAGCTAATTCTACCCTATGCGACGAAGGCCATCAACTCCCCATATTTCCTCCTATAACACAGAACAAGCTAGGTAACATACAAATATCCGTGCATGAGGTCGCCAAGCTAATCAAGAACCTAGATTCCAGTAAAGCAACTGGCCCTGATGGCATCCCAATTATAATGTTAAAAAAGCTTCAACCAGAACTTGCTCCCATACTTACGAAACTATTTAAGTGCTGCCTTAAGGAGAAGTGCTTTCTGACTCTCTGGAAGACCTCATCAGTTTGCCCTGTATTCAGGTGATAAGTCATCTCCCTCTCAGTACAGACCAATAAGTCTCCTGTGTGCTATGAGTAAGTTGCTGGAATCCATATTAAATAGAGAAATAGTCAACTACCTCAGCAGGAATAACCTTCTTAGTGACACACAATATGGTTTCCGCTCTGCAAGATCTACCGCAGATGTGCTGACGGTTATATCCCACAGGATTAGTGAATCTCTTGACAAAGGCTTCCTTTCCAGGGAAATTGCTCTTGACATATCGAAGGCCTTCGATAAGGTATGGCATACGGGTCTACTTCACAAGATTTCCAGCTATGGTATTACTGGAAATGTTTTCTCAATCATTAAATCATTTCTCTCTGATAGGCTCATAAGAGTAGTGGTTGATGGGCAGAAATCAGAGGCCCACAGTATTAATGCTGGAGTCCCCCAGGGGTCCATCCTGGGCCCAACTCTCTTCCTGATCTACATCAATGATCTCCCAAAACACATACTTAAATCATTCGTTGACATCTATGCTGAGGACACGACCATCTATGGCAACACATCAAAGGCCGTAAATGACAAAGTTCTCTCTAATTCTCTCTCCTCTGATCTTGAGCACGTGGTACAATGAGGTAAGAGTTGGCTGGTCACTTTTAATGCATCTAAAATCAAGCCTCTATCTTTACACCATCAACGCTCTAATCTCCATCTGGCATCAATTGAAATGGATGGCTCTCGTCATAGGAAGGCTCCATGTTTTGATAAGCTTCTAGGTTTGACCTTTACTCCTGATCTGAAATGGAACACATACATCAAATCTGTTGCCATAGACGCTGGGAAAATGGTGGGGTCCTTCTACCACTCCAGAAGATATCTCACTACTGATGCAATTCTCTATCTATATAAAAGCCAAGTACGTCCAAGGATGGAATACTGTTGCCATATCTGGGCAGGAGCTGCTAAAAACAGCCTATCCTGCCTTGACAGAGTACAAAATAGACTTCGTGGCTTAGTGGTGGATGCCCTTTTCTCTACCCTGCAACCTCTCTCCCACAGAAGAGACGTTGCGAGCCTATCCTTGTTTTATCATTATTTCCATGGCAGGTGCTCGTCTGAACTCCAATCTCTGGTCCCACCTCGCCAATCTTTCACGAAAAACACCCGTCTAGCTGAATCCACTGTGAAAAATTTCCCCCACTCTATATCTGTGCCTAAATCAAAACGCGGATTCCATGAACAAAGCTTCTTTCTTAGAACTGCACGCCTGTGGAACTCTGTTCCATCTGCCTGCTTCCCACCGGACTACAACTTGGATGTCTTCAAGTCCAATGTTAACAAATTCCTAATGAACCGCCCCCTTAAGTAAACACTTCATCAAATCTCCACACTAACATAATGTACTTGCAATAACCCTTATCCCTGAGTGGCTTCCAGGCCTTGATAAGTGGTGATCACTGTGTAAAAAAAAAAAAAAAAAAAAATGTAAAGCAGGGGCGAGAGCGGACAACTCTGACGAACCGACCGAGTGATAACAAAGTGTTTCGAGTGCTTTCCTTTGACTTGCACGACAGCCGTGGGCTGTTGATACATCACGGAGATCCACTTGCAAAAGTCCGGTTTAAAACCGGCGGCCTCTAAGACAGATGCCAGGAAACAATGGTCGACCCTATCGAATGCTTTGAACTGATCTAAATTGATCAGCGCGGCTTCCGTGTCCTTATCTATTCATTCCCCCCTCTTGGATCATGCGGATCAGGTGCAAGTTGTTCCGAATCCATCTCCCCTTCACAGTGTAGTTCTGTTCCGGGGCAAAAACGCCAAGAAAAGCTTAAAAATCTAAGAACAGCATCTATTAACAACAGACCTTTTATCTTAACCAAAAAGGCCAAGCACAAAAGTGTTACGGATAGACCGATAAACCGACAGACCGACCGACAGACCGACCGACGGACCAACGGAGTGACTTACAGAGTCACTTGCACGCGACTAAAAACTTTTTTATTCTTTTACGAAAATCTTAGCGAGAAAGAAAAAGCAGGGACCATTTGCTATGCCTTAATTTGTTGTGTATAAATATCACACGAATAGAGAATTAACAGGATCAGTTTGTTGTGCCTTAATTTGTCGTGCATAAACAGTAAAAAGTATATTATTTAATTGGAATTCATTATTGAGATGAGTATTATTTTATTAATTTATTTATTGCGAATTATTATCCTAAGCTTTCTTAGATGTCCCGTGGAGCAGTTGATAGAAACGGGGAAATTGTCTGAAGATAGTGGTTTCTATCCTACCCAAAGCCGGGCAGAGGCTTACTTGGCCAAAACGTGGTGAGACGACAACAACTATGGATGGCAGTAATTGCTGAGAATGCAATTAGAAGATTCAGAGTTCCTATCCCGTCGCGGTTACCATCTGACGAAAGGCCAGAGGAATAGTTGGGCGAAACGTTGTGAAACAACATCTAAGAAAGATGAGGATAATAGTCCGCAATAAATAAATAAATCAGTGAATAGTATCTAAAAAGAGATGCATAAAAAACATCGTCTAAAACAAAAAACAAACAAAAAAAAACAAGAACATAAATTATTTGTTAGCCCGCATACTTCTGCCTGACAACATAAGAATGGGCCAAAGTCTTATCTAGGTCTTACTTTTCGATATTATTTTTTTCGCTAAAAATTTGTGTAGAAAAATAAACAAGTTTGTTCTCTTTTCTTTTTTAAACCAATGAGCCGAGATTCGAGGAAGTTAAATAATTTGTTGGTACATTCATTAGGTTGGTGCAAAAACAATATCGTTTTATCACACATGTTAATTTTATATATGACTAGCGGGGCATCCGGCGTTGCCTGGGTATGTCGAGGTGGTGTAGTAAGGAACCCTGAAAAAAAAGTAGTACTAGCGGAGGGGAGGGGGGATCAAAATAACTGGTAGTAGGCGAGAGGCTCGAACGTAACATCTTAGCTGATGCATTCATCGCGAAACCGGAAGTCGAGAGCGTTGAAATTAAGCGTAGTCAATCCAATGGAGACGATGACTTGCGAAAACGTTGAGCTTTAAAGCGATCCCAATTTTGTCACGTTTCGACACGTCTGTCGAAAGTCTTTGGTGAGACAAACAAACACACGCACACACATGCACGCACATGCACACATTTTGACTTTTATATATATGATTAGCAGGGGTACTGGCATTGCCTGGGTTTGTGTAGGTGGTGTAGTAAGGAACCCGGGGGGGGGGGAGAAATAAAAACTGGTGGTAGCGGATGGGGGGATCAAAACAACAGTAGGCAGTTTGGGTGGAGAGAGATGTTAAAAAAATGTGGTAGTAGGTAGGCAGACTCGAATCCGTAATGTGAAGGAGGAAAAAAAAACATAACATCTTAGCCGATGCATTGAAAATAAGCACAGTCAATCCAACGGGGACGATGACTTGTGAAAATTTCGACGAAAAAAAGCGACTTTTCCTTGTAAGAAATGGGCGAGTTGAGGGTGAAGGAATGAATGTTTTGGGCCAATTTTTCGATATTTGCCATCCGAAGGACCGAGCTTCAAAACGATACCGATCTCGTGAGGATCCGTCGCATGTGTCGAAAGTTTTTGGCAGACATATAAACACACAAATACACACGTACACATATTTTGCCTTTTACATAGTAGATTTCTGAATTATTTCATTGATATATATATAGCCATATTATATGCCATTTTAAAGTGCGTTTTTCGCTCTATCGAAGCATGTTATTTGTTACCGTTCTCAATCTCTGCATTCAATTGTTTGCAGGCTTTTCGACAGCATCGACAAAATTCAAATCTGTACGATTTTTTTGTTCCAGTTTAAACTAGGCTTAAAAGCTGCCGAGACAACTCAAATTATCAATAAGGCGTTTGGCCAAGGAACCACTAACAAACGTGTGGCACAACAGTGGTTCAAGAAATTTTGCAATTGTGACGAGGGCCTCAAAGATGAAGATGGCCGACTGCGTTTGATAACGTTTGTAATTTTATTTTTTTCGATACTGAACCAAGACTTCCATCTTTTCTAGCTAAAAGTTAAAAACAAACTGTTTCGTTAGTGATTTAGGCCAAGTATTCGTCTGTGTTTTAATAAACAAAAAAGTATTTTTCCATTGCTTTCATCGCTTTTAATATTTAGTCTTGATCGATATTTTTAAAAGTAGTCATTCATGTGATGAAAGGAATGGATTATGATGGAGATACTGCTGATATCGTCTTATTGGACTTTGCCTTTACTTGTGTTAATCGCCGCTTATTTTTCGATAAACTTAACACCCACAGTTTTCATGAATCACTTATAAACTGGATAAGATTCTTTCTTAGTAATTGAACATACAAAGTTCAGATAAATGACAGTTGTTCATTACATGGTGTTCCTAAAAGATTCGTGCTGGGTCCTATTCACTTTTTAATATATAAACGACATGCCAGAAATGATTTGTAGAGATAGAGAATAGCCTCGGTGTAAGAAAATGTTTACAACGATAGAGAGAATCGATTTTAAGAGAATCAGACAGAGCAATCGATTTAATATATGAACTTCAAGAAATATTTGTTGAGAAAAAAAGACCAAAAAGTTTAAAAGTTTATATCTCATCGAGAGCAGAGCCATCCATAAAAATCTCAGGAAGAGATGATTGGTGAAGACGTGCTCTTATTTGCAGATGATGTTAAATTAGTGGCTCGTAGAAGCGAAATTGATAATCTCAGCTCTCTCTCTCTCTCTCTCTCTCTCTCTCTCTCTCTCTCTCTCTCTCTCTCTCTCTCTCTGTATGTATGTCTATCTGTCTTTCTCTCTCTGTCATATATATATATATATATATATATATATATATATATATATATATATATATATATATATCAACGGTACACAAAGGATGTAATCATTTGAGTCGCACTGCTCTGCAAACTGATGCCTCGGGGAAGATGCACTTTGAGAAAATGGAGACAAACAGACACACAATGATCGTGAGTTTTACATATATACAGATCTGCTTAATGCTTTTGTTTAGTAATCTTATTAGACTAATAAATAACAAGTTTACTTATGAATGCTGGCCTTCAACTTGGCTTCTTTAGCCAACACAAATCGTAAAGGAATCAAATTTCATTTCTCACACAATAAGAGTTACGTGAAAAATGAATTTATATTACATACTTGTCGTGTTTTATATTGCAATGTCACTTCATACCTGCAGTTTTATTGTTTATCTGTGGACCATCTAAGGTGAGGTCTTACACAATGTACAAAGATCCACTTAAATTGTTATAAAAAAAAAAAACATTAGAAAATCGAGTACAAGCAGTTGATGTTCAGTAGAAATGGTTCAGTTCGTACAAAAAGTTCAGTTAGAAAAGTGTGTGTTTATGAGTATGCGACAGGATAGATATTTGCCTGAGTGCATATTGCTTTGCGTTAGAATGCTTAAGCGTACGACTACTTTGTGTATGCGCGCATGTGTGCGTGGGTGGGTGTGTGTGTGTGTGCGCGCGCGCACTCGAGTTGGGACAGTGTAGGCATTTGTGGTCGTGTGTCCCGTTTTGTCAGTGTGTGTGTGTGTGTGTGTGTGTGTGTGTGTGTGTGTGTGTGTGTGAGTAAGTGTGTGCGCGCATGTGTGTGTGAGTTAGAGAGAAAGACAGAGAGAGAAAGAGAGAGAGAGACAAACAGACAGACAGACAGACAGAGACAGTTGGTAAATGAATCGTAGCCTATCAAGGCTAGTATTGAGCGCTTGTTAACCGTGTGCTGATTTTGTTCAAATTGACTTTCTCCACGAAAATCCGATGTTCCATAATAAAGTCACCGGCTCCAGAAAGCACTTTTTGTGTTTGGGAGCGAAAATAGTATTATTCACGATACAACGGACGTAGCTGAAAACAAATCACGTGACAGTTATAGGCAAGAGGGTAAATATGACTCTTTATATACGCTCCAATCACGTTGACACACCGATTCTCGCCAGATCATTGAAATTAAGCATCGTTGAGCCTGGCCAGTACCAGATGGGTGACCATTTGGGAAGGCGAGGCGCTGTATGTACCGTGAGGTAAAATACCAAGTTTAGAAACTGGCGCGTTCTACCCTTCTCTCGAGGGTAGATGGGCGTCTCTTAAGCCGGGATAGGCAACCCATCTAGTGATGGCATCACGCTAAAAAATACTCTTGATATCCCTGGCGAAGCATCAAGTATTTTAGCTACCGACAAGATTTGATTTACACAACAAACTGGTGTGGTGAGTTCAATCTCGGCTGTAGCCGCATGTTGATTGATTTTTGATGACTCTTTTGTAAGATGTGATTTTGGCATGTGGCTCGTGTGTTTTCGAGCACGCCCGTATCAGTTAATATTGTATTGAGATACATGTCAATCCTATATATCTTCAATGGAATCAAAAAAAATTATATGGGAGTCGTTCCAAAGAAACCGTGACACACACACGTTACACACATACGTTACACACATACGTTACACACATACGTGCATTAAAGGTACTGCGGTATTAATAATAACAATAATAATAAAGAGCGTTGTTCGAATCACAAATTATGATAATTGGACATTCTGAAATGAATAGAATGAGAAAAGCTATCCGTACAAATGTAATCACTTTTTTTTATTGACAACCTGTTAACACAATAAAACGGGAAAGGTTGGTAATCACCGAGAGTGTGCCAATAACGTTTAGCTGAAGGGATGTGTTTGAAGTAGATTTGTTCGTTATTGCTGATACATTGTGATTTTACTTGTTACAATGAGTATAAGTGGCATTGGTATTGTAAACGTTAAGCATTAATTTACATATGCGAAGAACAACTCCTCTAAGACAGACGAATTGGAGGAACAGACAGTCAGATTTTGGACAGCTGCGAGAGAGAGAGAGAGAGAGAGAGAGAGAGAGAGAGGGAGAGAGAGAGAGCATTGATGCTTGGGTTTTAGATGCTCTGTTGCTGGTTGTGCTCTTATTATGGAATGGATCCCACAACAACTCTTCTGTGGGAAAGAAATTGCAAGGAAGAGAAAAAGGCATCACCGGTTTGAAGCCGGTTTTGAACCCTGTCAAAATGTTTGATATTGCTAATCGTAATGATCAAGAACATTCTTTTTGTTTATATAAAAGTCACTACATATCAAGGCCTGAAGGCAACTAGAGGATAAAGGTTAATGAGTGTACGGCGATCAGTGGTGGAAATTGGGTAGAATTTGATTATTTAAGGGACAGCTCAACAGGAATTTGTTTATATTGTATTGTAGTCAGCTGGAAAGTAGGCCAGCAGAATAGAGTTCCACGTGCGAGCAGTTCTAGGAAGGCATCTTTGTTTATGGAATTTGTGTTTAGATTTAGGCACAAATAGAAAGTAAGGCAAATTGTTGATAGAGGTTGTAGCTAGTCGAGTGTTTTTTAAAACAAACCTTCCCGCAGAAGAGCCGTTGCGAGCCTATCTCTGCTCTATCGCTATTTTCATGGGAAGTGTTCGTCTGAGCTTTAACCTACGGTTCCACCTTGCCAAACCTTCAGAGAAAACACTCTTCTAGCTACAACCACTATTGACAATTTATTTTACCTCTTATTTGTGCCTAGACGATTATGTTGTAGTCAGCTGAGAAACAGTTCGCGGTATTGTGTTCCATAGGCGGACAGTTCTAAGAAAGAAACTTTGCTCATTGAATTTTCATTTAGTTTAGGCACTGATAGAGAGTAAGAGAAAATATTGAAAGTTATTGCAGCTAGACAAGTATTTGTTGCGAATGTTTTTCAGGAGTGAAGATTCAATTATAGATTGAAGCTCCATCGACGTAGGGAGCTGAGCAGCAAAATGTCTGTCCGTATTACATTTACATTTTTGCATGTTAATACCGTTAAGAAAGTAGGAAACACGAAAGGGATTCGAAAATTTAGTAAGGAAGAAACTTATAGAGTAAAAGTCTCTTCGGCATCTAGGGAGTTCTACGGTGACATTTCCTGATGGTCAACACAAATGCTGTCGCCATTGTGACCTATTGATCAAAAAGAAATATACTTATGCTGTGAAAATTTTTAACTAATTATCTATATTATAATAGGATAACGAGTGTGTTATTTATTTTGTGTGTCACGCTTATATCTGATTGTCGTTCGATTGTTATGGACTTCGATTTCTTGTAATAAACAATTTTTTGGTTTCGGTTTCGATTATATCTGATGGCACTTAAGTCATCTATTATTTTATAAATAATTTTACCAAGAATTCTTCATAAGTTATGGTTTCAGTTTCGATTATAGCTGAAGGAACTCAAGTCTTTTATATATATATATATATATATATATATATATATATATATATATATATATATATATATATATATATATATATATATTAAAATTTTGGTTTCGGTTTCGATTTAAGCTGATGCACATAAGTCATATGGATATTTGTTTATTAAATCGCAACTTTATAATATATAAAAATTGATAGAAAATTAACTCTATAATAATTGCAAGAATTAAAATACCATATTTAAGCGTACTTTACGACCGGGCTATGTCGGGCGTCCCTGCTAGCTTAGATAAATACTTTTGCAGTTTTAACAAAAGAGCTACAATAATATCAGAGCTCCATTTACGCTGAACATCTGCAGAATGCCAAAATTTATATATTAAATATGAATGAGTCCCGTGTGGAATTTCCACAGGTTTCGCTAGTAATTTATCATTATTATTATTATTATTATTATTATTATTATTATTATTATTATTATTATTATTTTATTATTATTATTATTATTATTATTAATTGCATAAAAGTGATGAAAAAATGTTCTGTTTATGAACTTAGTTTTAGTAA
>NC_136495.1:75948050-75995550 GCF_053919585.1 Euprymna scolopes
TTTAAAAACTTTGCTTTATCCGAGCTAATCGCCACATTCACGTGTTGTCCTTTCTAAAAAGATGCTGTAGTTGTTTCACTCGCATCGAAAATTGCAACCTGAACACTTCTGGAGTGAGGGATGCGATTCTGACACTATAAGCTGACATTCAGCTGATACAGAACTCATGGAAAATTATGAAACTTACTCATAGAGGACCACAACATTAGTACATGTGTTACTTTCTTGACTGCATTGTTTGGGTGTACTTATTTTATGTGAGTTAGCTTTTTCTACATGAAGATCATTAGGTCCAAATACCGCTCCACCATCAGAGTGAAGTAATGGCAAAAGTTGTACAGAGCTGTACTGTGCAATATAGGTTGATGCAATAATGCGACGTACACCTGCATATACTGTGTTATATAATAAAATTGCTAAAAGTTTAATTAATTATTATCTGACTATCTATCTATTTATTTATCTATTCAGTGATATTGTTAAAATAGTTTCTATTGGGAGTTATTTATTGTTTATTGAGTAAAATGTAGCAATGGGTTTTAACTGAGGATTTTTATCTAAATTAACTAGGTTAAATAAAAAAAATGACCTTGGGCAGGCATATGTGGAAAGGTCGCACGTTGAAATACGTGTGCTTTTTGAATAGTGATGTAACAGAACTGAGGTAAAGAGGTCGGGAAGTTTAGTCAGTCGGAAAGTTTGAGTTTGGTCACGGGAGTGAACAGACATGCTTCAAGCCAGGAAGCGAGGATGTGAAGAACAAGCATGTAGACACGAAATGCAGGCTCCAGTGAAGACCATTTGAGATAGCTGAAATAAATTTATATTTTAAAAATATAAAGTGTTGTTCTGTGGTTTCACAAAAGAAAGAAGAACAGAGGTCTCAATTGGTTATGGTGTTGATCATTTCATGTTTCATTGCAGAACTCAGCAGTGAAGATAGAAGAACTCTTGAAGAAAGAAAAGGTATGAAGCATATATTCTTCTTATAAAAAAATGATACCTTTACGTAAATATGAACTGTAATATATACCAGTGTGATAACTCTCTGATACATCATAACTCAGTTTATACGTCGATATCGTACCCTCTGGCTAAAGAACAATACGTTCAGTTTATACTGTATACCGTTTGGAGAACAATATCTCTATCCCTGACTATGTAATATAACTGTTTTGATATCTCTCAATACAACGTATAAAACAATTGACAATATATTTATAAATAACGTGTTTTGCATTTTTAGTAGGTGGTATAGATCATTTAGACTTAGTCATGTCATAAGTAGATGATGTTGTCACTGTAACACATGAGATCTGGGGGTTGAGTGATGTATGTGGGTTGAGTAGAATGAAAGCGGGACATGTAACTACATGTTTGCAGATCTGACGTGGTAGTTGTTGATTTGTGGTTTTATGTAGAGTGATGTGAGAGGTGTCTTTAGATTGGCTGTTTGATTTCTGGTGTTGATTGGCGTTTCGTTGAACAAGAACGCGATGTTTGAGTCCTGTATGATGTGAGAAATCTTTGATTAGTAATTGTAAGAGAATTTGTGTGTTCTGGGAGAGTTATTTTCAAGTGCAAATATGAGTATAGTCGGTGACCATTTTCATGTCCATGCCAATCCCTTGGATTTGTAACAAATGGCGGCCTTTAAACTTGAATGAAACATTAAAAACACGAACTTTAGAATTATAGCAAGTATTATTGTAAATGTGAAACGCCTAAAACTAGGTCAGTAGTAGTAGTCGCCATATTTATAAACCATCTTAGAAAAGCTTATGGAAAGCTTATGAAAGCTGATGTTAGAAACACACTTTTAATTCGTAAATATGAACTTAAGTTATTGTTCTTCTGGATTTAGTCTCATTCTCGATTTGTTTATAAAGATAATAGCTATACTTTTCCGTCATACTCTATATTTCGGCGTTTCACGTTTACAGTGAAACCTGCTATCACTTAATAGTTTTAATTCTATTTTATGGTAACACAAGAAAAATCTATTTGGTGGCAGCTTCCGGATTTGAAATCGGAAACTGACCTACAAATGTTTATAAAAAAAAATGGTTGCTTATAGAACTATGTTACCACGCTATTTTTTAAAATAGTATTTTATAGTTAAATTCAATTTTTACGATATTTTTGTTTATTAAATTGTAAGGTGAAAGTACAGAATAGTTATAAAACACCCTACCCTCCCCATGTTAAGAATGTTTTTCAAAATAATAACTTAATATTTCAGCGCGGTAGCATAGATGCACAATTACCAAAATAAGTTCCCATATATATTTTAGGTAAGATTTTTTTAAATTATTAACACATCAGAAAATCAAACTGGCTTTTATAATTAGAATATTTTTTTAGTTTTTTAGTAGTCCTACAGAATTTGCACCTAATATAACCGTAAATTAACCCTAAGCTAAGTTTTGGATTTAGTTCGGCAATAATGGGTTTTATTTGGTTTAATATATATATATATATATATATATATATATATATATATATATATATATATATATATATATATATATATATATATATGTATATATACATGTATATATATATATACATATAAACATATATATATATATATATATGTATATATATGTATATATATGTATGTATATATATATACATGTATATATGTATATATATGTATGTATACATGTATATATACATATACATATGTATATATATATATATATGTATATATATATATGTATATATATGTATATATATGTATGTATGTATATATATATGTATATATATGTATGTATGCATATATATATGTATATATATATGTATATATATATATGTATATATATATGTATATATATATATAAATGTATGTATATATATATATATGTATGTATATATATATATATATGTATGTATATATATATATGTGTATATATATATATATATATATATATATATATATATATATATATATATACACTGTTTCCCTACTTTTAACACCTTAAATAACTTATGGATATTTTATAGTTAAATCATTTTTTCATATTCAAGCCCTGGCAACACGGGACATGCTGAACACACATCTTTGAACTCCTATCCTTACATCATCAACGCTCTGATCCCCATCTGGCATTAATTGTGATGGATGGCTCTCGTCTGGGTGAGGCCCCATGTTTTGACAAGCTTCTGGGTTTGACATTTACTCCTGATCTGAAATGGAACACGTACATCAAGTCTGTTGCCAAGGTCGCTGGAAAGATGGTGGGATCCTTCTACCGCTCCAGAAGATATCTCACTACTGATGCAATTCTCTATCTATATAAAAGCCAAGTACGTCCAAGGATGGAATACTGTTGCCATATCTGGGCAGGAGCGGCCAAAAACAGCCTATCATGCCTTGACAGAGTACAAAATAGACTTCGTGGCTTCGTGGGGGATGCCCTTTTCTCTACCCTGCAACCTCTCTCCCACAGAAGAGACGTTGCGAGCCTATCCTTGTTTTATCGTTATTTTCATGGCAGGTGCTCGTCTGAACTCCAATCTCTGGTCCCCCCTCGCCAATCTTTCATGAAAAACACCCGTCTAGCTGAATCCACTGTGAAAAATTTCCCCCACTCTATATCTGTGCCTAAATCAAAACGCGGATTCCATGAACAAAGCTTCTTTCTTAAAACTGCACGCCTGTGGAACTCTGTTCCGTCTGCCTGCTTCCCTCCGGACTACAACTTGGATGTCTTCAAGTTCAATGTTAACTAATTCCTAATGAACCGCCCCCCCCCCAATTAAACACTTCATCAAATCTCCACACTAACGTAATGTACTTGCAATAACCCTTATCCCTGAGTGGCTTCCAGGCCTTGATAAGTGGTTATCACTGTGTAAAAAAAAAAAAAGTTATCGATCGAAAAGAGCAAACACTGTTTGCTCATAAAATATTACTCACGATATGCCTCAGCAAAGAAAAAACATGTTTAAAAATCTTACAAGGGTTGATATAGTCACACAAAACAAAATTCGTTTTTTTTTGCTTCGGCAGTTTCATATAGTTTTCACCAATCTTTTAACTACTACTACTACTACTACTAATAATAATAATAATAATAATAATAATAATAATAAAAAATAGACACGACCAAATGGGGAAAACAGTACATTGACAATTATGCCACACAGACTATTGCTACAAACACAAACCGGCAGCAGTACTAGAAAATGAAAGTCACAAGATCCTGTGGGACATGGATATATAAATGGATGAACTCATCCAAGCAAGAAGACCGGATGTCAAAAGACAAGAAGAAAAAGTCCTGCCAGATTGTAGATTTTGCCGCTCCAGCATACCACAGACTGATGATCAAGTAGACTGAAAAGTGGAGCAAATACACGGAACCGGCCAGAGAGCTCAAAAGGATCTGGAAAATGAAGGCAGTAAAGATAACACCACTAATAGTAGGAGCACTGTGAACGATACTGAAAAACTTTGAAAAAAGAATAAGAGAGATTGGAATCAGAGGGATGACAGAGAAGATACAACGAATTTCAATAATGAAAACTGCAGAAATATTGAATGTGGAGACTAACACCACACATAAACTACACACAAACTGGAGATAGAAACAGCTACAGATGCAAAACACAAAGGAAAATCATATGGAATAATGAGAACTGAAACTGTATAATTGACAAATACCCTCCCTTCTTTTCTTTTTTTTTTCTTTCTGTAAAAGTCACCATAAACAGGCAACAGGCAACGAGGGTCAAGGAGGATGGAAAGACCGAAGAGAGAAAGCACTAGCGCAGACCTCCGCTGGATGTGTGCAAAGAGGACTGGGACCTCGTGGAGGCTTATTGCCACCCATATTTTAGTGAAGACCAATGATCGCCACCAATTAGAAATCAATGGTTAGCGGCTGTTGCGATAACGTAAATTCTTTTGCAGAGGTTATCGAAAGAAGTGGAAAGTACTGGAAATCTGGGGAGATTTGTTGTCACTCAGACTCCAGTGAACACCATAAGCTGTTCTCAAAGAGCAATCTTTGATGATGGCTTGTGTGACTATTCCTAGTAAGTTAATAATAGTAATGATAGTAATGGTAATGATAATGATAAAAGTAATGATAGTAATAGTCATAATAATAAAATATTATTAATAGCAATAGTAATAATAATAATAATAGTAATAATAACAATAATCATAATAGTAATATTAATAATAGTAATAATAATACTATTAATAGTAGTAGTAGTAGTAGTAGTAGTAATAATGATATTAATAATAATAATAAAAGCAATAATAATAATAGTAATAATAATACTATTAATAATAATAGTAGTAGTCGTAATAATAATAATAATAATAATAATAATTTCTCCTCTATCCCGCCTACCAAAAATACACCATTTGATGAAACCAGCCTCGGCTGATACACTCGTTAAAGAGTCAAGGAGAATGGAAAGCCCGAGGTGAGAAAGCACGAACCAGACCTTCACTAAAAAAAAAGTGTGGAAAATATTTAAGGAGGCATACTGCCATCCAAATCCCAGAGAAAACCCAATGATCGTTTCCAGCAAGAAACCACCGGTAAGCGGTTGTTGAGATAACGCAAACTCATTTGCAATATAATTGAAAGAGAGAGAGAATATTAGAAATCTGGGGAGATCTGTCATATATCCTCTCTCCAGCTATGGGTTAAATAGTATTGTAAACTAAACTCTTAAACCTTCGTTGTACAAGTAATCTAAAAGAAGAAAAAATATCTAAATTACACCAATGTTCCGCAATTGATCCAAACAAATATTGATTAGAATTATAAAAAAACTAGCAGTATTACCCAACCTTGCTCAAGGGTTGCTTTGATGCCTTTTTTATGCTTATTTTGATCTGTATCTTTGGTAATTCCAATATTTTATTTTTATTTTTTTGTAATCCTAAAATTATTTTAGTAAATTTCAGTTATAGTGACACCTTACTGATCAACGTAGCCCCCACATGCAACGTGCCAGCAACAATCCAATTTCTTTGAATTGTGCCTTAGCAGCTATTCTCCCAGCTCAAAACCAACTACTTTGGCGAGGTTTTGGAGGTCACGATTTCATGAACCGTATGCGAAAGAAACCACAGGATCAACATCGACTATCTTTTCGTTGTAAGAATTTATGTGGTTGTCGCTGTATAATTCTATAATTAGCCAACTGTGTCGAAAAATTCTTTATCTTATGTTGCCAGGTATACTACTTGTGATTGGTTGTTGGGGCCTATGTTTTGTTAAACCGACATATAAGGAACCTCTGAATCACATTTTCACTAAATATGTGTGTAGACTGTTTTGCAATTTCTTCAGAATCACTTGCTTGTAAATTATAAAGTTTAATTAAAGCATCGTAATATTCCAGTTTTATGTTGCAAAAATAATAGATATTTTCAAATTACACACACACACACACACACACACACACACACACACACACACACACACACACACACACACACACACGTAAATTTTCCGGTGTTATAAATAAACTTCTTTCCAGTTAATGAAAAAAAACAATCATTAAGAAATTTACGTGCGTGGTTTGAACCTACAGACCACGTCATGCGAAAAAAAAAAAAATAAATAAATAAAATAAAAAAAAATAAAACCCGTACATTTTCAAGTCTTATAAAATTCTTTGCAGTTAATGAAAAAAAAATTAAGAAATTTACCTGCGAAGTTTGAACTTACAAAGTCACGCAAAAAAAAACAAAAAAACAAAAAACAAACAAAAAAAAACACGCTATCAACTTACCCACAGTAGAATTTTCAAGGTCTGTTGTTCTATCATTGTTGCTAAGTGATGACATGGAAAAAGTGGCTTTACCGATGATAGATAAATTAAAATAACGGGTTCGATTATTGGTAATTATCGGGGATATTCTGAGACAAGACTTAACTAAAATCACTCCCAGACTTATACACTAAAGTTCTGTAAATTTTCACACACACACACACACACACACACACACACACACACACACACACACAAATATGCATTTATATATTTGTACTCATGTGCCTAACCCTAACTCTCTTGGGGTAAAGGGTGGGACAAGGAAAAAAAGAAAGGAAAAGAAAATAGAGCTTTGAAAAATATAACGATTATAATGAGTTGCAGAAAAAATTAATAAAAAAAAAAATTTTTTTATATTATTAATAAACTAGCAGGGGTTACCCGGCGTTGCCTGGGTGATCGGCCCCCTTCCCACTCCGAGGGGTAACAAAAAAAGTCACCCCTCTGGATTTACATGCTTGGTGACGGCCTCCCCCCTTCAGGGAGAGATAATCCCCAACCCCACCTTTAGGGAGGAGGGTGCCTGGAGGCTTCTCCCCCCCCCCCAAAGAAAAAAGTCACCTCCTCCTGGCCTCTTCGCCCCCCCACCCTTGGCGGGGGGGACACTGGCTCCCTCTTTTGGGGGGAGAAACTGCCAAGCTCCCCCCTTTCGGGTGAGAAAATGCCAGGCTTCCCCTTTTGGTGGGGGGATGGTGGCGTGGCCTTCGTTATAAAGATGGCCGGCCAGCTGAAAAAATGACGTCATCGCCGAAGTCCCAACAAGCAAGATATGTGGAACTCTTAGACTGTCAATATGGTTTGAGACTATCGTTACAATGTCAAAGATCCTTTGTTTGTTTGTGTGTGTGTGTGTGTGTAATTCTGTTTACTTATATATATATATATATATATATATATATATATATATATATATATAGAGAGAGAGAGAGAGAGAGAGAGAGATAAATAGAGAATATACAATCTATCTATCTATCTATCTATCCATCCATCTCTCGCTCTCTGTCTGTCTCTCTTTCTCTCTCTCTGTATATATATATATATATATATATATATATATATATATATATATATATATATACTAGCAGAAGTACCCGTCGTTGACTGGGTTCAAAAACAGAAAATGGACTGTGATTGATGAAAGTATGATAGGTTATGAAAAGAAGGGGGTTGTAAAGAGATAGGTTTTGATACTCAAAAATTTTACCCTAAGCAAAATATGTTGAAAGTAAAGATAATTTTCGCGAAAATATATTTTTTATATCAACTTTATTTCCATTCGTAGCCAAGAGTGACCAACAAAATGATGTTTCCTTACAAAGAGAAAATGTTATGTATATAAATGTACAAGAAATAAATGTTACCATAGTCAATAAAAGTTACTTTTATGGTAGAAAAGTTCATTGGTTTGTATTTTTAAGTAGTTTGTAAAAAAAGTTGTTTTTTTAATTCACGAACCGGTTTAAAAAAATCAAAATGGCAGCGACTTTGAAATGGAGAGCCTCGTTTTCAATTTGAAGGAGGAACATCTGAGCATTCTGTGTTAACAATTTAAGAGAGTTCCGTCAACGTAAGGAATATTTATAGACATATTTTAATGTTTTCCGTTATTTTGTGCTTGAGGAATATTCGATTATGGCATGTGTAGTTTATATAAACATTCATTTAAGTAGTTATCGACTCAAATTTCGTTTTAATTTCGGTTCGCTGAAATTATTTCAAGTAAAAAGCATTAAAAACTATTTCAAAACAAAAAAAAACATGAACTGAACTTTTATTGACTATGGTAACATTTATTTCTTGTATATTTATTTTTTCAGGGTAGTCAATAATTTTATTATACCATATTTCTTCAAACTGAAACATAATTATCAAAGTATGCTTACGCAAATAGATATGAAAAGTATTTGTTAAAGTTTGTGCCATATTTCCATGGAGTACAGGCGCGAACGCAGACTCCACAATTTTATTATACCATCCCTATTTAAGTTGAAACATACTTATCAAAGTATTCTTATGTACATCTATATCAAAAACCCCTGTAAACTTTTTTTCATTTTTTATTTCCATACTTTGGGGGCCAGGTGCGGACGCAGACTCCAGAATTTTTATGAACCACCGTTCTGCCAGACCAAACATACCCATTCCTGATCCTCGATACATATATCATTATATGTAATCAGTTTTTTAAAATAGTCAACCATATAGGAGCCTATTCGTGACCACACACACACACACACACACACACACACACACACACACACACACACACACACACACACACACACACACGTTCAGCTTTATATTATAGATAAGTAAATAGAATTACACACAATAAAAAAAAACAAAATCAAAGGATCTTTCACATTGTAACGATAATCTCAAACCATGGCTGTAAAAAAATCGATAATGATACCCGGCAACCAGATATTTACAGATTTCCTAACTTTATTTATTAATTTAAGGAGAGTAGAAAGTGGATCTCGTGTTTACTTTCGGTATCCGCGTAACTCTTGCTTCTCTTATTTTATCCTTTAGTATTCACATTCCATGGGCGATGTTTCTGACAAAGAGGAAATAATTGCTTTTTTCTTGGATCAGAATCTATGCTATCTAACACTTATCGTTGGCAAGTTTTAGTATTTTTAAGCTCCTTACATCAAGTGGCTTCATGTCTTGTTTGGGGCGATTTTCACACACAAAACACACACACACATAAAGAAGAAGAAGAAGAAGAAGAAGAAGAAGAAGAAGAAGAAGAAGAAGAAGAAAAAGAAGAAAAGAAAAACTATCATATGAAAGGTCATATTAAAATTCAAATACTCTTCCCGAGTTTGACACCTTAGAAAAGGTCGGAGCTTAAAACGCCCGAAACATTAATTGCATAAATTAGTAAAAAAACAAAAAAAATAGAGAGAAAAAATAAATAAATAAATAAATAAATAAGCTAAAGCAATTCAAAATTTCAAGAAAAGACAACTCTATTTGGACTGAGCTTGTCTGCAGCTGTTCTATGTTGTTTTGTGTAGTATTAGCGAAAGAGAGGATTTATTGGTTTACAGCTGTTCTTAAGATGAAAACATTCTTTTGAACCTTTGCTTATTCGTCTGAAACGAAACAGGCGCCTGTTGAACTAGTGCGTATACGTCAAGCTAAACAAACGCGGTTAACTTTTGACTGAGAAATCAAAACGCGTGCAAAATTTGAAAACTTTGAAAACTTTTAAGTCAGTGCAACAGTTTTGACTTTAACCTTGAAAATGTAAAACTGTGTATTTTCGAAAATCCTTATTCATAACAAGAACGTTCTTTGTGAAGAGCATTATCATAATGGAAGATGAATCCCTTTCTAATGACTAAAGAAGGTCGTTTCAAGCTAGGATGCGCGAAAAAAAAGTTGTACATTAATCATATTTTTTTACATTTAAGTAATAACAAAAGGCATAAAATAAATTACAATGTTTTTAAATGCTCTTTCTACAGACGGACACAGACGCTTGTACTGATAAAAACGTTTGTATTGACAAAACGTTTGTATTGATAAAAACGTTTGTATCGACAAAAACGTTTATACTGAAAAAAAAAAACGTTTGTATTGATAAAAACGTTTGTATTGACAAAATCGTTTGTATTGACCAAATCGTCTGTATTGACAAAAACGTTTGCACTGATAAAAACGTTTGTATTGATGAAAACGTTTGTATTGATGAAAACGTTTGTATTGACAAAAACGTTTATACTGAAAAAAAAAAACGTTTGTATTGATAAAAACGTTTGTATTGATAAAAACGTTTGTACTGATAAAAACGTTTTTATTGATAAAAACGTTTGTGTTGATAAAAACGTTTGTACTGATAAAAACGTTTGTATTGATAAAAACGTTTGTAGTGATAAAAACGTTTGTACTGATAAAAACGTTTGTACTGATAAAAACGTTTGTATTGATAAAAACGTTTGTATTGATAAAAACGTTTGTATTGATAAAACGTTTGAATTGATAAAAACGTTTGAATTGATAAAAACGTTTGTATTGATAAAAACGTTTGTATTGATAAAAACGTTTGTATTGATAAAAACGTTTGTATTGATAAAAACGTTTGTGTTAATAAAAAGGCATTTGATGCACAATTTAAAATAAATCATTTATTCTGTTCTCACACGTTGTTTACCATCCACGTGTTATTATTTCAGGTAGAAATAGAACTGCTTGTTTGTTGCTGTCTGTTTGACCGACAGGTCAACAATAATGTTTATTTTTCCTATGCTTATCAAAATACACGAAATTCTGGAAGTCATTTTTTAAATATTCACGATTTTTTAAATTTCCAACAAAAACTATATTAAATCTATATTTATTTTTTACCATGTTTTTAGCTGAACTTTTAATGATTGAAATTCATTAGTCAAATAAATACCATAGATTTGTTTTTCAAATAAATCTGGTTTTTGTCTCCGATTGTATAAGCTAATACCGGTTATGAAGTCTTAAGTAATACGCAATTGTATTATGAGTATCACCCGCATTGAAGATTGAACCTTTAACCTCCAGAAGATTGTTAGGTATAACTGGAATACCTAGTACTTTATCCGTTACGTCATGTTAGCTTGACAGAATTATTCCCGAGTTTGACAAGAGTTATCTGAAGAAGCTCGTAGATTACATCGGCCGAAACATTGTGAAAAAAACAAAATGAAATAACATTCAGTCACATATTTTTTGCTTTGATTGTGCTAACTTTAACTTGCCCCAAAATAATTGTTTTTTTTTATTATTATTTTTTGTCTGAAACTTATTATAATCGTTATATTTTTCAAAATCCTATTTTCGTTTCTTTCTTTCTCTGTTACACCCTTTACCCCAAGAGAGTTAGGGTTGGGGTTAGGCACATGAGTACATGCACATATTTTGTTTTCAATTCGTGCATAATAGAAATATTGCACTTCATAGTTCTGAGTATTTGAGATGAAGATTGATTACATTCGTGTTATTTGGATTCTTCAGACTACTATTCGCATCTTGAGTGTCATTTTCGCAGCGTTTCACAAGAACCCGTGACGTAGTGGATAAAGTACTAGATAAAATTCAGTTGTAAGTTACACTTTTCTGGAAGGTTGAATGTTCAATTCTCAGTACAGGCGACATTCAAAATACAATTGCGAATTATTTATGACTTCTACCCAGTCATGGCCGACGGAACGATAGCCTGCTACGCCCATGGATTAAATAAAGGGTTTCATTCGAAATGCTATGCTGATTCCTGAGTTTGGCCAAAAGATTCACGAGTTTGAGAGAAATATTCGTGAGTTCGAGGCACCCGAAAGAGATCGGGGATTACATAAACTGAAACGTTGTGAAAATAACACTCAGTAGTCCGAATAATACTGTAATGTTGTCCAGAAACCAACACATGTTGTATGCCTCAGCCGCAAAGTGGACAACGAATAGAAAAGAACTCTAACTTGCTTTTACTTTGTAACAACGACATTTATTTCCTCAGTGTTACGGCTGTGACGTCACTCACGTGATCTCGAATGTTATCCACGACTTTAACGTGATTTTTACATAATTTCGTTCCATGCTCCGTGATCGTCTTGTTTCTTTCTTTTTACAGTCTTTTTTTTTTACATGGGGTCACCATTTATCAAGGCGCGAAGGCCACTCAGGGGTAAGGGTTATTGCGTGTACAGTAATCAATGAGATAGTATTGTAGTAATCATTAGTATAGGGGGTTTTGATAGAGTGCCTTACTTAAGGGGGCGGTTTGTCAGAAGTTTGTTTATGTTGGACTTGAAGACGTCCAAGTTGTAGTCAGGTGGGAAACAGGCAAACGGCAGAGAGTTCCACTGGCGTGCAGTTCTAAGAAAAAAGCTTTGCTCATGGAATCTAGGTTTGGATTTAGGCACAGATAGGGGGTGGGGAAAATTATTGACAGCAGTTTCAGCCAGACAGGTGTTTCTCGTGAAAGATTGGCGAGGGGGGACGAGGGATTGGAGGTCAGACGAGCACCTGCCATGGAAATAACAATAAAACAAAGACAGGCTCGCAACGTCTCTTCTGTGGGAGAGAGGTTGCAGGGAAGAGAAAGGGGCACCCCCCCCCACTAAACCACGAAGTCTATTTTGTACTCTGTCAAGGCAGGATAGACTGTTTTTAGCAGCTCCTACCCAAATGTGACAGCAATACTCCATCCTTGGACGCACTTGGCTTTTATAGAGATAGAGAATTGCATTAGTAGTGAGATATCTTCTGGAGTGGTAGAAGGACCCCACCATTTTCCCAGCGTCCATGGCAACAGATTTGATGTATGTGTTCCATTTCAGATCAGGAGTAAAGGTCAAACCTAGAAGCTTATCAAAACATGGAGCCTTCCTATGACGAGAGCCATCCATTTCAATTGATGCCAGATGGAGATTAGAGCGTTGATGGTGTAAAGATAGAGGCTTGATTTTAGATGCATTAAAAGTGACCAGCCAACTCTTACCTCATTGTACCACGTGCTCAAGATCAGAGGAGAGAGAATTAGAGAGAACTTTGTCATTTACGGCCTTTGATGTGTTGCCATAGATGGTCGTGTCCTCAGCATAGATGTCAACGAATGATTTAAGTATGTGTTTTGGGAGATCATTGATGTAGATCAGGAAGAGAGTTGGGCCCAGGATGGACCCCTGGGGGACTCCAGCATTAATACTGTGGGCCTCTGATTTCTGCCCATCAACCACTACTCTTATGAGCCTATCAGAGAGAAATGATTTAATGATTGAGAAAACATTTCCAGTAATACCATAGCTGGAAATCTTGTGAAGTAGGCCCGTATACCATACCTTATCGAAGGCCTTCGATATGTCAAGAGCAATTTCCCTGGAAAGGAAGCCTTTGTCAAGAGATTCACTAATCCTATGTCATATAACCGTTAGCACATCTGCTGTAGGTCTTGCAGAGCCGAAACCATATTGCATGTCACTAAGAAGGTTATTTCTGTTGAGGTGGTTGACTACTTCTTTATTTAATATGGATTCCAACAACTTACTCATGATACACAGGAGACTTATTGGTCTGTACTGAGAGGGAGATGACTTTTCACCTGAATTCTTAAATACAGGGCATACTGATGAGGTTTTCCAGGGTGTTGGAAAGCACTTCTCCTTAAGGCAGCGCTTAAACAGTTTTGTAAGTATGGGGGCAAGTTCTGGTTGGAGCTTTTTCAGCACTATAACTGGAATGCCGTCAGGGCCAGTTGCTTTACTGGGATCAAGGTTCTTGATTAGCTTGGCGACCTCATGCACATATATTTGTATGTTGCATAGCGTGTTGTCTGTTATAGGAGGAAATACAGGGAGTTGATGGTCATTGTTGCATAGGGTAGAATTAGCTGCAAAGTTCTTGGCAAATAGTCTGGCCTTGTCTGATGCTGACGAGATGACCTCAGGTCCATTGATGATAGTTGGGATAGAACGCACGCTTCTGTTCAAGATCCTTTTTGCTATTTGCCAGAACTGGTGGGAACCAAGCCGCTGCTCAGCTACTTTGGATTTAACAGACTGAGGATATAGCTCTCTTGCATGTTTTATTACTCTTTTACAGTGGTTGCTGGCAGTCCTGAAAGCAGCTTTAGTCTCAGTACATCTATTACGTTGGTAGCTATGGAAAAAGTGATTTCTGTGCGCGATGGCAGCAGCACATTCAGGGGAGAACAATGGCTGGCTGTTAGGTTTTTGCTGGAATTCTTTACCAGTGACGTGTATATAATAAATACACAAAAGCTAAAATTTTAAGATTTCTATTTTCAGTTTCATATCAGTTATAAAATGTTTATATCGCATGTTCTCTCATATCAAACATTATAGAGATACACCCATGGATTGTTGTTCTTGACCTTTTGTAGTATCTGTTCTCCCAGTTACCCCATTTTTGATTTTTTTCAAAGGGCTCCGTCACTTGACCTCTGGGTTAAGTTCAAGGTGTCACTTTTGTCACTTTCATGACGCACTAACTTTTGTTAGTGGGATCGACCCCCTTTTTGGTGAGTCAGGACCCTCTTTGCTCCCCCCAGAACCGACGCCATTGTGTGGTAGTCTGGACCCAAAACCGATCCCTTCTTTAGGAGTTTGCTGTTTTTGGGACCGACAACACTTTTTGGTAGACGCGACCTGGTCGGGTTAGCTTTAGTTTGTTAGGTACTTCGTTTCCTCCTCTCCTTTGAGGTTAAAATGGTCTATTCTCTCCTCTCTTAATTGCCTGAGCAGCACTCTGACCTGCCAGGCCCAAAACTTTGTCTTCCTTCGCTGCTCTCCCAGTGGATTGAGCAAACCAAGTTCACTTTCTCGCTTCCTTAGGATTGTTTGTGGGTAGGATGACGTGGGTAGGGCGGGTGTTTCGTTTCTGCTCCCCTTTCTGGGAAGAGATGTCTATCCCTTCTCTCTCTTAATTGCGACGTGACACTCTGACTCGCTCGCACCCACTGCACCTTTTTTTCTCCCCGCTACACTTTGGTCCACATCAGTGGCCAGTGAAACCACTCCACGATGCCGGGCAGAGGGGACATACCACCCCAGATGCACCACATTGCTCCCCTAGAAAGCTCCCTGATGGAAGGAACAACTCCCAGCTATCCAGAAGAAGAGGAGAAAGGCAGGGTAGGGCTGTAGCCTGCGGCGACCCTGGAGAAGCCACCAACTGGTGAAAAACCAAGTCTGGACCCTGCTCCCCAAGAGGGCCATTCCCCGGCTAAGGGAGCAAAGGCAACGGCGGACGAGGGAACGAAGAATGTTTCAGGTGGACCACAGCTGGTGGCACCTCCTGCACCTCAATTCTCGTCAGCCGAATATTACCCCTCCACTCCTGCTCCCCACGAGGGCAACCACCCAGCAAAAGAGGAGGAAAAATCAAGGGACGAGGAGACAATGGATGTCACGGGCGGCCCACAGCCAGTGGCACCCCCGTCTCCTCAGCCCACCACACCATCACCCAAATGTAGCACTCCAGCTCCCCAAGAGGATGACCCCCTTACAGATGAGGATGGAGTAGCTAGAAGGACTAAAGTGCTAATCAACAAAGCGATAGTGTCCTTAAATATCCTCGGAGGGTGACCAAAGATCCAGCCCGCTTCAACGCTCCCCAAGAGACTAAGCCCCAAGTAGCCACCCCTCCAGAAAGGGAGAAACCAAGTTTGAAATCCAGCAACATCCGGGTAACAAAAACTGCAGCAGAGGCAACCCCCGTCACTGGTGGACCACAGCAGGTGGCACCCAGGAAGAAGAAGAAAGAGACCCAAGAGGAAGGGACCGGCAGATTGACAACACCTCACACCGATTGGCCGGCTCTCATCCCACTGGGCAAACCACAAACAGTCAGCAGAAGCAGCAACAGCAACATCCAAGCCAGACGACAGTGTCATGGACCCGCATTGCCAGTAAGGAAGACACTGAATGGGGTCCACAAACCCAAATGTGCCCTCAGGAATACCAGGACCTCTTCAAATCCACTTACAAGGATCTCACAGAAGGGAATGTCATAAAACCGCTTCCAGGTGCCGCAGAAGACTTTAAGAAGAGGATAGTGTCTTTTATCACCTCGGACACAAAGAAAAAAGGCCTCACAGGAGTAGACAAGGACAAAATGGTGGACCTCCTCCTGGATCTAAAGATCCCAGCCAAATACATATGCAGGAGGAGCTATGCAATGTGGGACGTCCTGCTCCCAAACCAAAGAAGAGACAGCTAATAGAACTAATCTGCGCTGGGACCAAAACAACTAGGAGCGGTCTTCAGCCAGTACGGGAACATGGTGTCTGTGGCCCCAACAAGCAAGAAGAGGGACGTACTGACTGAGGCTACAGACTCCAGATGCACCTTGACAAAGCTAGATTCAACCAAATACCAGCAACACTGAGGTGCGAGGAGGGGACAATGTCTGTCATAGTAGAGGGACGGAGACCGCACTGCTGGCACTGTCAGCAGAAGAGACACATGACCAAGGATTGCCCCAAAAGAAATCCGACCAAAGCCCCTACAGCTGCCGACAAGCCTTGTTCCCAAGAGATGACAACCAAGCCAGTGGACCCATCCTCCAGCATTGGATGGGTCACAGTGACTCGAAAGGGAAAACAAAGTCCCCCAATTCCAGCCACCAAGCGGACGGAAAACAAGCGCCGCAGCAACAGCAACAGCCGCTGCAGCCGATACCGCCCAAGCGACCAGAACACAATGACCAGCAACCGCCACAGCCAAAGACGTCACAACCGAAACAGCAGCAGCAGCAACTGCAGCAAAAGCATCATCAACAACAGCAAGAGGAGCAGAAAAAAAAACACTCCAGGAACAACGATTGGCCCCTGGACGAACTGAATCATGGACCAAGAGAAGAAAGGACTACTCCTCAGAAGATGAGTCTGCCAATGAGAGGGAGGGAAAACAACCCCCAAAACAACCCCCCCCTACTCCCCGGTCTATTTGAGGAACAAAAAAGAAAGAAAAAAAGAGTTAAAAAGATGAAAGGGGAAGAAAAGGTGGCCCCCCACCCCCTGTGAGCATACACCATCCCACACAGCAACAACAAAACCCACCCCCACCCCAAAGCCAGACAGCTGTCGCTCATGTTTCTGCCTCTTCTGATGGATGTGTTCAACCATTGGTTTGTTCATGGATCTATCCCAGGGCAGGTAACCAAGGGAGTGATCACATTGCTGACAAAAGGTGATGGGCATCGTGGAGAAGAGTTAGACGACTACAGACCCATAACTCTGCTAAACACAGAGTTGAAGATTTTGAGCAAGGTCCTGTCGAATCGGCTTCAGGTTGTTATCGAAGAGTTGGTTGAACGTGAACAGAACTATGCTGTGAAGGGGAGATCGATTCAGAACAACTTGCACCTGATCCGCACAATCCTAGAGGGGGGAATAGATGACAACACGGAAGCCGCGCAGATCAACTTAGATCCGTCCAAAGCGTTCGATAGGGTCGATCATTATTTCCTGGCATCTGTCTTAGAGGCTGCCGGGTTTAAACCGGACTTCCACAAGTGGATCTCCGTGATGTATCGACAGCCCACGGCTGTCGTGCAAGTCAACGGAAAGCACTCGAAACACTTTGTTATCTCTCGGTCAGTTCGTCAGGGTTGTCTGCTGTTGCACATGCTTTATGTCCTGGTCTTGGAGCCTCTGCTCTGCAAGCTGAGACGTGGGGAGGCAAATTCGGCCCTGCGTGGAATGACTCTGCCTGGTGGCTCAGCTGCCAAAGTATCCGCGTTCGCCGATGATGTCACGGTCTTTGTGTTGGGCTTCAGAGACATCGAGATCATGTCGGAGGTGCTTGCAGAGTACGAAAGAATCACGTGGGCCAAAATAAACTGCAGCAAGTCGGTCAGACTGCAGTTGGGCGCCTGGAGTGGCAACGCAAACCTTCCAGCACTTTTCAGCTGGACTGATGGCCCTGTTCAGATTCTTGGCGTGTGGTTCAGACCGGGTCTCCAGCTTGATAAGAATTGGTCAGCAGTACGGTCAAAGGTGGCAGCTGCAGTCAAAGTGTGGCTTCCTAGGAAACTTTCCTTAAAGGGTAGAGCTGAAGCGTGCACCACATACGTCTTCCCTCTTATCCTTTACCAACTGGCAATACTTCCTCTGCCTGCACAACACCCAACAGCTCTTGTCAAACTCTTGTCCTTGCTCCAGACAGAGAAAGACACTGGGTGAGCAGACATAGTCTGTATTCAACATCCGTGTGAGGGAGGTTTGGGAATGTTGGACTTGAGGTGTCATCGAGACGCCGAGAGGCTGGTCTTCCTTAGCCACTACTTTCAAGACGATAACCCGTGGCACCCCGCAATCACTGCCGCCTTTCCCGACCTCATTCTCGACCCCGTTATCGAGAGTCACCGCAAGCCGCGGGGAGATTCAGCCTTCCTGAAAGAATGCCAAGCCGCGCTAAAATGACTTGGACGTCGAGACTGCAAGATGGCCGAGTGGTACTGCCTTTTTCTGATCAAGATCTGATCGCTTTCTTTAAACACCAACTGCAGTTAAAGATCAGATGCGACAGAAGAAGGCTGCATCGCGTGGCTTTTGAAAGAAGATGGAGACAGTTAGCAAGTCTGTGTGTACGAAGAGGGGCCAAATTTGAATACGTGCTCCCCGCCTAGGTGTGGAGAGCTTGGTTCTAGGGTTTCTGTCGGATCCCCGCCCCTTTCCAATTCTACTTCCTTTAGCCTCTCAGCCAGCCAAATAAATCTTGTTTCCCTTATTAGAAAGCCTCCAAGATCCCCAACCTCCAAAAACAACTTTTTTTTTTCTTTTGCCCCCTCCCCCTCCTCTCGAAATTCAACCCAGCTTGGAGGAAATCAAACCAAACACTAACACCTCCCTCCGCCCTCACCATCAAATTTTTCTTTTCTCCCCTATTTAGGACACAACCCCTGCCCTCTCCATTTAGAGGCTGCCCGCGAAACCCTGGTTCCTTTACAAACTAGCATTTCAGATAGGGTTGGGAGGACCTTATTAACCTTCCTTTCTTTTTTTTTCCTCATGTCCTTCGACACAAATGAAATTTTATTAATATTGTTATCTTTTTTGTATTTTTTGATATTAAAAAAAAAAAAATTAAATTGGGTTTAAGTAGGAAGACCCCACCACTCACACCACACACACATAAATGCAAATTTAAAAGGGTAACCATGATTAAAGATGCTGGCCGAGAGAAAAATCATTTAAAATTTCCAATAGAGACGAGATAGATCAACCAACCTCATTTCTTTTTGAGTTGGCCTTGTGCCTAAGTTTTTTGTTCATTTTCCCTATTGTATTTTTTCCTTTGAATAAAAAATTTAATATCTCAAAGTGTAGTATCTGTTTCGGCAGATACTACAAGCAAAGACCATATGTGGGGGCAACCCCATATATAAGACCTTGGTCAATGTAGGGGCAATCCTTCATACCAATTGTCACTATCCAGCTCTCCTACTCCCCGGGGAGCTGGTCCCCATTTCCCCATCACTCCTCACATTAAAAATCGGCCTTGTGCCTAATTTGCTCGGTGGCGGAGCAAATAAATACCCAGTGTAGTATCTGTTCTGCAGATGCTGCACTTAAGATAATTTGTACCAGTAAATGGAGGGGAAACCCTCTATGCTGGGACAATTATTATTTTTGGTAACCAGAATGTCCCCTTTTTGCCTACTTTTAGGGTAGCTGGTTTTTACTCCACATTAAAAACGGCCTTGTGCCTAATTTGCTTTGGTGGGGAAGCAAATAAATACAATAAAGGGTTATAATAACACACTTATATATAAGTTGGTGTGTGTGGTGGGGACACTTTTTCTTTTCTTTTCAAGGGTGGAAATAACAACTCATAAAATCTAAATCAATGCTGGGTGGTATACGTCAACCTAATTATGTTAACTGTTTGTCCCTATCCCCCACCCCAGCACAGCATGCACACCTACACACACTTATAAAGAGAGAAAGAGAGAAATACAGACAGAAAGATACATGTGTGGGTGTGTACACTTTACCCACACATATATGTCAAGAGAGAAACAGACAGAGACAGAGATAGAGAGTGTGTGTGTGTGTGAGAGAGAGAGAGAGAGAGAGAGAGAGATGGAGAAAGAGAGGCAAAGAGAAAGAAAACAAGATGGACAAACACAAAGATATGTACGTGTACACGTGTGTGTTTGTGTGCGTGCGCGCGCGTGCGTGTTTCTGTCAATTACAACACAACGTTGAGACGTGTTAAAAGGGCTTTTCATTATTTGGTAAGATGCCATTCTTTCCAAACAAGTGCATTTTGTATAGATTTTTAAAAACATGACAGTCCAAGTCACAGAGAATGAGGAGAGGAGGGCGAGGTCTGTCATTCATGTGAAGAAGGCAAATTTGCGGCGTCGTACTTGATGAACCTGTCATTTTAAATAAAAGTTTCTATCGATATCTACTCGTGTTGCTTAGTTACTTAGAATATACTGCTGTGCTGTTCTTGGGCTTTTGTTCTTATATACAGTTTCGCTTCACTTACATGCAAGCACTTCAATAGATCAGGTATGGGATATTTGTAAGGAAGCGATAGTAAGGGAAAAAATATTTCTTTACTAAATATTTGATGCACATCGTCATACAGTGTCCGAAGCACTCCCAAGTCCACATGGGAGCAAGCCTCGTTTAGGGGACAGTTTATGAGGATGTGTGTAATAGTCTGCACGTCAGCACCGCAGGGACACGAAGTGTCCTGTGCATAGCCCCACTTGTGTAGGTCGTTCTGTATTTTGGCAACCATCATTCGGGGAACATGTAGCAAGCCTTCCCATGGCGTCCCTGTTAATCTTTTGAGAGACCGTTTACACCCATCTCGACAAAAAAAAAAAAAAAAAAAAAAAAAAAAAATTTAAATGCAAAAAGAGTAGACCTTCGGCCCCGGAGATGTCCTAACTATGCTGCAAAGTAAACATATTTTTGCATCAGTTGCCCGGGTTCCCGAAAAAAGAAAATATGATACTTGTTCTAAAAGTAAAGTTTCCTATTTCTTAACAAAAAAAAAGTTGAAGAGCTACGAAGACGAGAAAAGTACCATTACAACAACGACCTTTTGTGCTCTAGGATTTATTTTTCTATACAGTCATCACCATTTTCAGTGCACTTTTGCCAGGAATTCAATAACGCATCTCTGCAAGGTAGAGGTTGCTTTCTTAGAGTATCATACCATCAATATCTGAAGCAGGGAGATGAAACTTTAAGGTCATGAATGCATAATTTCAGTCATCATAACAATACAATTTGCAATCCCTCTGTGATCCATTCAGGCGGAATAAAAATAGGAGGCATTACTTGCAGAATACTTTAAATATTTATGCTTCTTTAATTAAAATGAAATGTACTTGTCCAAATAATTTGGTTCATGTAACTTCATCAGCTGATACGGCCTTCTGTTCTTTTTTTCTAACAAGACTAAATCTGGTTTCATCGAATCAAATTGCCATACTGGATATTCTTATCCCACAATGATTTCAAATTATCACTCTTCTGTTGATTATTATTACTACTACTACTACTACTACTACTACTACTACTACTACTACTACTACTAATAATAATAATAATAATAATAATAATAATAATAATAATTTGCTGATGAATAAGCACACACCCCAGTAAAGTGATGAAAACATTGAATCAAAGTTATATTTTCATGAATATAACAGGTAAAATAGATTTATATATATAAATTCGAAAAACATAAGTAAACCATAAAATAAATTTGAAAAAGTAAGCTAAGGTAATAATAATAATAATAATAATAATAATAATAATAATAATAATAATAATAATAAGAAGAAGAAGAAGAAGAAGAAGAAGAAGAAGAAGAAGAAGAAGAAGAAGAAGAACGAGCAGGACCCGGAAAATTCCACAACAACTTTAATCAACAAATGTTTTTATCAAGCTTATATTTTTCTGGATAGCGCAAAAACTTAGTTTTTGGACAGAAAAAGCAATAACACAAAGCAAATATATGACATCAGTAGTTTCATGAAATAAGAACAAGTAAATAATAACAAATATGAGTTTATTAACATTTCTATGAAATAGTGTCCATTGTATTTTAAATATAGAACTTATCCAAATAAGATAAATTGATAAGTACTAATAAATACTCAGAAAGTAATATTGTGCTACATAGTTCAATACAAATAATTTAGTCCAGTACCTTTTGGCAGACAATGTTTCTTTTTTGTCCTGTTTCTTTTGAATGTTCACCTTTTTACATAACGTTTCACTGACTTTTTTCCTTCGGTGAAGAACTGTTGCACACTGAAATTACTAAAAGTTTCTTTCTCACACTATTACAACAATGATTATATATTATTATAATGAGATTGGAAAACGAGACTACATCAAGGGAGGTTACTCTCATATTCTTATCTAGAGTTACCAGATTGGTCTTTTTAAAAACCATATTTTATGAATTTGGCCATTTTTTAAGCAATCTGGCCTTCAAAAATTGTATAAAAAGTAAATGCAATAGAACCCCGGGATACGGTGGCCCTAGGATATGTTTTTCAGGTTACCATATGGAATACAATGTTTTTTTTCCGGCCCCTGATTACGGTATTTGCCCCGCCTCGGTGTTATTTATATTATTTGATTATATACATGTATGTTATGTACTGTACTCTATTTTATTACTAATTTTTTATGTCGTATCCCGGGGTTCTACTGTAACGGAATATGAGGAATAGGTAATTTTCAAATAACCAGTAGCATATAGTACTCCTGTGTAAAAAAAAGCAGTTATGTCATTGGTCAATGAACATAAATGTTTAGCCAATGAAAGTTATGGTGTACATCGTAAAGCTTTTCTTATTAAAAATATGTTCTCAGTGAAATCAATTGGAATTGCTTTCTTACTGTGAATTTTCGTAATTCATTGGCTAGGTAAAATCAAATAGCGATGTATCAAGTATGATGATATAGTGGTCTAACTTTGAGAACACGATTTCAATATGTGTATAAAAAATGTATGAAGGAACCAAACATTGTCACAAGAAATCAATTGTACTTATAAAACGTGCTTATGTCCGACATGTACACTTTACTCTGGTATTCCATGAATTCAGCTTTGATTTTCATTGATTGATTTTATAGAACCATTTATTTTATCAATTTAATTAGTACTCGCTCGAAACAGAAAAAAGAAAGAACTTGCTATAAAAACATTGCTTAACGTTTTTCATAATTAAATCCTCCAGTGACTGCTGTCCCTAATCAATGCCATGCGATTTGAGAGTAAAAATAGATTTTATTATACTTAACAAAGCAAATCAAATATATTATGTATAAAGTAATACACTACGCTCTATACTAGACCTGAGGGTAAAATAAATGTACACATATTCAAAACAATAACAAAAAATATTTAAAAAAAACAAACTATATGCAGTGGATGGAGGCCGTATGTGGATGATAACATTTAATTCTACTAAGACTAAGCTACTTCCCTTTAACAACCACCGACTGCCATGACAAATAACACGCTACTGAGAGAACCTTTCAAACTCATTGGGCTAACATTCACAGGAAACATGAATTGGAACGAATACGTTGGGCGCGTTAGTAAGGCTGCTGCAAAGAAGGTGGGCTCCTTCTATTGTGTGAGAAAATGACTCACACAAGAGAACAACTTATATTTTTTTACAAAACCACAATTCGCCCATGCATGGAGTATTTAAGACCAGGTACTGTCCGGAATTAATCAATGGATTAAATTCTTTCATAAAATTTAAAATTAAAATAAAAACAACGCAAGCTAACAACACCTTTTTAGATACGTGCTTGAGCAATACAGTTTATCCTTCTGATTTTGTTTAAAATAAAAACAGCTAAATTACACCATTGATAGAAAATTGAAGCTGATTTTATTGCAAATGTTTTGTCCAAGATTTCTTTTGAGATAGCACAATATGAGAAAAATACCATAACATATGTAATCATTATGTAGACATTTTATCCTTTTTTGATAAAATTAGATTTACTCGGTATGTTGCATTAATTCACGAACGTTAAAAAATCAGAATAATTTGCAACACTTGATTTTTAAAAATATGGTTGTTCTACTAACTCTGGTGTTATTCAAAACGTTCTTAATATCTCTTCCGCGCAGTTATCCCAACTTGAACTCAATATTTTTCTCATGGTTTGGATGTCTGCATTCCTCTCACTTCCCCTAACCGAGATGAAGAGACACTAGCGACAAGACCCTAACCACACACATACATATCCAGCAAGTCGAATATATACAGTGCCTGTGTTTGTATTATTTTAATCATGTATGTAAACTGTGGACTATGGTTTTGTACCACACAAACCAACTACATTAGAACATTAGCCATCTGAACACGACCATAAGATGAAGAAAAAGAAGAAGAATTATGACAAATGTGTTTTAGGATATTGTGGTCAGTTTTAGATGTGGACATACTTTCATGCAAGGGCAATCAACATTCTCATTGATATTCATATGAATATATGTGACATGACCACTGATGATCTTCTACAGCTCAATCATTGTGCTATTTGCATATGAGTTTGCATGTCAAATAACAAAGCAACCTGCGATATCACTAAATCTGCAACAACCTGCGATATCACTACATCTGTAACAAAGCACAGACATGCATATGCAGATGCATGCAAAATGACGACACTGGTAAAGAAAGACTATAAACATGAGAAAGAGCACATTAAAGCGGGCGATCATTTTAGAGGTGTAGATGACATTCAAGAGCACGTTCAAGAAAACTATAACGTGAAGGACGTCACAGCGGTAACAGGAAAATGAGAAAATAAATGTCGTTGTATAACAATGAAGCGAGTTTAAGTTCTTTTCTATTCTTTGTCTGCTTTGCTACAACGTGTTGGTTCCTGGACAACGTTACATTAATCACGGATCTGCAACAGCATCCAATCGATCATTGAATGTTTGTCACGAATTCAAATAAATGTAAAGTAGAAATAACAATAACATTTAAATAACACTGCAATAAAAAAAAATTGAAATACATTTTTTTGTCATTTAATTTATTTATGCAACCACTTCACAGATGCATTTGAAATTGACGGTTCCAGCTTTTTATGAAATTTATGAAGTCGACTTAACTTCGCATTTCCCTGAGAACCAAAGTTTTAGAGCAATCTTCCTTTAAATATTACTGCTAAAAGAATACAATTGGTTGCAATACATAAGTGATTATAAGATTATGCTTTTTCTAAAACAACATGGTCTTTACGTATGTTTATTATGATCATTGTCATTTTTCTATCAGTTTGAGGTTAGTTTTTTTCAACCTCCTCTCTGTGAAATGGTCTGCTCTATGGCTCTGTGCTATCAACATCAATGTAAGACATAGGACATACTTTGGAGAGTCTTGAATGACTGACGCTTTTTTTCGTCAGTGTTGTAGACACTGAATTGTTTTTTCGTGAAAGTTCACTCAATATCATAATGAAAAAAAATGTTTGGACTGTACGTTGAATTCGCAATTCATTGACAAATATTATATGCACGCGTTCTTTGTTCACTAGTGTTATAACAAAGTCAACCAGACTTGTTGAGACGAGGTATTTCTTGATGATCGAACCCACATTTACACATGCTATAATGAATTTTCGTGAGCACATACCTTCGAACCTCGTTCGCCAGTGTTATAACCAGAGTAAAAAGGTTGCAAGGAAAACAGAATACGGAATAGAGTAGAAAAATGTATTAACAAGAAAATACAAAAGTTGTGAGTTTGTTAATCCATCCTGTGACGAGCATGCATGGAAGCGCTCAAGAATCGCGTATCAATGTATGCCTATGGCAAAAATGAGTTCGTTCAGGGGCTATAAAAGTCGACACCAGAATCGTCCAGCAAGTGACTGTCGAGGTTGCTCTGGTACCATTTCGACGGAGTTGTTCAGTATCGTGTTATGTTGTTTCAACGTTGTCCGGGATCGTGCCATATCATTTTGACGGAGTTGTTTGGGAGTGTGTTGGGTTGTTTTGACAGAAGTGTTCGGGATCGTATTAATGGAGTTAATAAAGATCGTTGTCTGGTCATGTCGAAGATTGTTCCAGAACGTGTCAGGTCATGATGATGGAAGTGTTTGGTACTATGTTGGGTCATATCGACGGTATTTTCCATGTTGAGTTATGTAGATGGAAGCGTTTGGTTTATGTTTATTGTCCAGTTGACTTGACGGTTGTCGCAGATGAACTGCCATGTGTGATAGCAATTTTTTTCCGTCTCTCTTCCCTCATAAAGTCACATGACCAACGAACAAGTTCTGTTGGCTCACCAAATCTAGACCCCGCATTAATGCCTTGTCTTCTGGTATTTATGTGTATGAATCAGTTCATTCATAGTTAATTCTGCCACAGTACTGCTAAAAGATAGATTTTAGACCACTGGTTACAATACATATGAGATTTAAAGATTATCCTGTTTCTAAAGCAAATTGCAACATGGTCTTTACGTACGTTTATCATTATCATTTCTCTTTCAGTTTGAGATTAGTTTTTTCAAGAAATTCTTCCAACCTCCAGTCTGCTGCCATTTCGCTTGTGTCATTAATTGATCTCCTCCATGTGTGAACTCGGCTACTGCATGGCTTTGTGCTATCAACATCAATCTAGGATTTGGTTTGGAGAGTTTGAAAATGTTTTAACAAGAACGTACAAGAGTGTGAGTTTGGCGGCAGGCATCTTCTACAATAAATCCGTCGACTGCCCTCCCCTTCTTTGTTTCCCGGACAATTCCGTGCTATGTGGCCTGGCTTGTCGCATCGCTGACAGCGTCCTCGTTTCCATGCTCTATAGTCCACAGCGCGCTTTGCACCGCTTCTGCAGTTTCTGGTGAAGTGGTTGAGGCCACCACATTTGTAGCACTGTGGGCTCTCTGTAGGCGATTCCAGTGCATCAACCACTGCTGAGACCTGCTCCACATCGTCCTTTAGGATGTTTCAGGCTCTAGCCAACAACTCCTCCAACCCAACCCAAAATTCGGTCGCTTGCACCACTAAAGGGAGTAGTAAGCTTCTTCAGATCGGCCAGGTAGACGTCCACAACAAAAGGGTCTGCACCAAATGCTCCATACAGTGCTTGTTTTATCTGCTCCATTGTCGCCTCATCCCCGAGCTGCTGGTACACAGCATAAGCCCCCTTAGTGAGCCTCAATAGGATGACGATAGCTAGATCCTTAATTTTGCACAACTGGCAAATGCGCTCGGCCTTCTCCAGCCATTCAACCACCGAAAGACCACCTGGGGACCTGTAAAACTCTGATATCAGTTTCAGGTCGAATCTGTCCATGGTAAAAAATGTACGTCGGAATAGCTTGTTTTTGCAAAGAAAAAAATAAGAGTACACAAAACCTCAGCTCCCTGCAGCAGCATTGTCCGTCAGTACTTTCTGTATACTCGTTTTCACGTCTCTCCCATCTGCTCCAGTGGCCTGTTTTTATAAAAGACAAGAGTTCTCCAAATTTGCATATTTGCATATGTGCGTGAGAGCACACAAGATTCTGCGAGACTGCATTCTTATATAAGGTCGCAAGCGCCATCTTGGACCCTTTTCAGCATCATAACACTGCGTCGGCAAAGCGCACACCGAGGCTGTTTAAGAGGTAAGCCTGCGTTCACAGAATTTTTGCCATAATAGCCGATGAATGTTTGGTATCTGCTAGGATGCCCCATCCCCAGCTTCAACAAGCTGATAAGAAAATTGAAAAAAAAAAAGAACTGCAAATGTACAGGAGATGAAAATGTGTTTAAAATCTAACAGTTAGGGAAACCTACCTACCAGTGAACTTGTCCATACCTAATAAGTACGTCATCCGGGTTATTAATGTACTGCTTTTACCAACATAATATCCGCATCGGTGGTATTCTTTTACTAATCTATGACTATAACACCAACCTATAAAAAGAATTTAACTAACCAGATGATAATTTACGATAATTGTAACGTAACTCAAAAATAATCACATAAACATTTAAAATGATTGTAACATTACCATACATAAATTATATATTTAAGATGATTGTAACGTTACTCACAAACAATTAGGTGATCATTTAAGATGATTGTAACGTTACTCACAAATAATCAGGTGATCATTTATGATGATTGTAACGTTACTGACAAACAATCAGGTGACCATTTAAGATGATTGTAACGTTACCCGTTAATAAGCAGGGGTTCATTTAAGATAATTGTGATGTTACTCTTAAACAATCAGGTGACCATCTAAGATTATTGTAACGTTACTCATTAATAAGCAGGAGACCATTTGATGATTGTACGTTACTTACAGGATGACCATTTAAGATTATTGTAACGTTATTCATAAATAATCAGGTGGCCATTACTGTAACGTTACTCACAAACAATCAGGTGACCATTTATGATGATTGTAACGTTACTAATAAATATTAACGTGACTATTTAAGATTGTTACATCACTCACTAATATCCACTTAATCATTTAAGATGAGTGTAACGTTACTCACATAATACGTTAACCATTTGTGATGATTGTAACGTTACTCAAAAATATTCAGGTGATCATTTAATATTCTTGTAACGTTACTCACAAATATTCAGATAACCATTTAAGATGTTTGTCACAAAAATCAGGTGATCATTCTTAATGTTACTTGCACATATTCACGTGACTATGTAAAATGATTGTAACGTTTTGTGCAAATAATCCATTGACCATTTAAGATGATTGTAACGTTACACCAAAGTAAAAAAAAAGAAAGAAATTACTAAAATTATTTTAACTTTACTTAAAAACAGGAAAATAGTAAAAGAGATCACGGTTCAATATTTTTTCATGAGGATCGATAATTTATTAGTTTAATTAATTGGATTACTGTTTTCATATTCGAACTTATTTCCACAACATTTTGGCCAATGTAACCTCCGACCTTCTTAAGATGAGATTTTGAACTGAGCCTATTATTTAATCTACGAAGTAGATTTTTCTTGCTCTGTCAGCCATGACTAAGTAAAAGTGTTAATTGATATTATATTACTAGTATCGCCTAATAATCGTCAATATTCAAAAGATTATCACTGATTTTTTTTAAAACCCTTTAACAGTTTTCTGGAAATTGACGGTTCGATCTTTTGTACAGATATATAAATTATTAGCTGGAAACCCGACGTTGCCCGGGATTGAATGATGATCAAAGAATGTTTCACATTCCCATATTTTCGTTTTCATCGAAATTGATTAAATCATCCAGTTTTCAATCAAATCGATTGATTACCTGCACTAGTCGGGGAGTCATCGTGCACTGGGAGGAAGCTTCACTAAGTGTATCAGAAAGCGGCCATTAAAAATGATGATAAGAACTTTAATAATTCAACTTACTATCTTTCGAAGCTTATAACTACTTGAAAAATGTAATTCAAACCCTATTTTTTCTTTTTCAATTAAAGGAGCAAAGACCAAATGTTAAAAAAAATAACAGGTTTAATAGCAAATTATGCAATATTTGTTTTTTTTAAATCGGTTTTCTTTAAAAAAGATTTAAAGAAAATCAACATATTTTGACTTGCTTCAATAAATATATATATATATATATATATATATATATATATATATATGTATATATATATATATATATATATATATAAATGCCAAAAAATCACTTACCTATAAAAAATACTATTAAATGGGTAGTTCCATTCTTCATTGTTAAGAATTTATCCATATTTATATTTTAAATCATATGTATTTTTTAAATAAAAGGATTTTTTAAAGCGAGGGTTGTAGAAAATCGCATTTTCGTAACGTGTTTTGCACCATAAGCTTAAAGGTTGCTGCTGCTACATTGGAATTTATCAAATACGGATTCGTCAAACGGACATAATTAATGTCTCTTTTTTATTGCGTGCTGTTAACCAAAATTAGTATTTTTTGTCCTCCATAGTTAAAAAAAACACACACATTCACTTATAAGTTTTTCCCCTAAAACAAAAAATTCAGTTGACCGATACACGAGTTTTTGGTTGATAAATTTTAATACTTCTTTATCGACTGATTTTTTTTTTAATATCTAAAAAAAGAAAACATTGAATGAAATAGAAAAAATTGCCGTCAGGACCGGTATTTACTTGATGATATAAGCATAACATGAGCTTTCATTTAAAAAAAAATCAACGTGGTTTAAAAAAAAAAAAGGTTTTACACTTTTGACTTTACAGGTAAATTTCCAAAAAACACTTCTTTTTTTGTTTTAAATTAGAATATTTTATTTATTGACCTTTTATCTTCAATTTGTGATATATAAAACTGTGGTACATAAATTAATTATTTAATTTTTAATAGACATTTCAAAATGGGGGGGGTGAATTTAAAAAAAAAACGTTTGTGTAAAATAGTATATTCAGTTTATTAGAAAGCGCATAAAATTTCACATTGACCCTGAAAATATCGAAAAAATTGAACCAATAGAAAAGTTTTTATAGATTTTTAAGGTTTAAAAATTGAAAAATATTTAGCTCGTAAAATTCAATTGATTAAAAAAAAGCTGCATGAAAGCCCGCCGGCATTTCGTAAACATTTTGTAAACACTGTTTTTTTAAAACATAAAAAATAATATTTCTATCATTTTTTAAACAGCTTTAATAGCTTATTTTGGAAGTATATTCCATACAGAAAATAAACAACCCACTTTAAAAAGAGAAATTACGAGTTTTTTTTATATTTTATTCGCAGTTTTCTGTTAGGGGTGTCCAAAATTCCCCCAAATTTCTGATACACCTAAAGCTTCACATGCCCCCTCCCAGTGACGTAATCCACAATACGTTGTAGTAAAGTAGACTACAATGTCTTGTAGTCTACTGTAGAGAATCTACTGTTGATTTTACAAAATTATTTTTATATATATAATGGCTTGCATAAATATTTAAAATGCAAAATTCAAGTATCATGGTGCAGTTGTGCTTTAAATAGAAACATTCATTTTGAACATGCCTCTGTCATATCAAAGAACCTACTATTGATTTTATATGTCTGGCCTTTCTGCTTGTGCAGTGATAATGGCTTGAATTCAAATTTAAAATGAAAAAGTCAATTATGGTGCAGTTGTACTTTAAATAGAAACATTCATTTTGAACATGCCTCTGTCATATCAAAGAACCTACTATTGATTTTATACGTCTGGCCTTTCGGCTTCTCAAATGTGATCTTAGGCTTTGTAAGTTGTCAACTTTGGTAAAAATCGCCTGTTTCCTCTTTCATCGGATTTTTTCGATTATTGATTTTCGATACTTATTGAAGACATTCCGATACAAACCCTATCTAAGAACACTGCCAGGAACATGAAGAACCTTTGAGTGAAATTTCATAAAAATCGGCCCAGCCATTTTCGAGTCCATAGGAAACGAACTCACACACACACAGACACAAATACAGACACACATACACAAAGTTCCGTTTATATAATAGTAGAGATAGAGATATAGATTTAAAACTAGCAGGGCATGTGGATATTCCACACAATGAGAAATATATTCAATCAACAAATAGATTTTGATAAAAGCTGATATTTTTCTGGATAGCTCAAAAATTAACCTGCAGCAAATATGAGTTTATTAACATTTCTGTGAAAATAGTGTCCATTGTATTTTAAATATAAACTGACCCACTATAAGATAAATTAATATGAAATATTAAATAAAATAAATTAATATCAAATATTAAGATTAAATTAATATCAATACAAATAATAAAATCACATTGTAGTAAACAATCTTTAATTTAGTCCTTTTATTCCAGCACCTCTTGGCAATATTCATTTTTCTTTTGCTCTGTTTCTTTCGAATGTTCCCTTTTTTATGTAATGCTTCACTGACTTCTTTCTTCGCTGGAGAATCACTGCACATCAAAACTACAATGGTCATATATTATAATGGTATTCGAAAACATGACTACATCCAAGGGTGGTCACTCTTATATTCTTGTTCAGCGTTACCAGATTTGCGTTTTTAAAGCTAAATTTTGCGAATTTGGCCATTTTATTTTTAAATAGTTTGGCTTTCAAAAAATTATATTTGGCCTTTTTCAAAACGTGATATATTGACTAAGTAAGGAAGAAACAAACAGAATATTATATAGATATCTATTGGTCAATGGTCATGGTTTCTGTATTAGATATAACTAGAAAAAGTACCCGTCGTTGACTGGGTTCAAAAACAGCCTACAGAAAATGGACTCTGATTTATGAAAGTATGATAGGTTATGAAAAGGAAGAGTTGTAAATTTGGGTTGAATTTGGGCGTATCAAAACCAAAGCAAAATATGATGAAAGTAAAAATAAAATAGATAAAACCCATAATTTATTATACCATACCTGTTCACACTGAAACAGTTATCACAATATTCTGTGGATCTATATTAAAAAACTATGTTAAACTTTATGACATATTTCCATTCTATGGAGGTCAGGTGCGAACGAACACCCCATGATTTTATTATACCATATTTCTTCAAACAGAAACATAATTATCAAAGTATACTTACACAGATAGATATGAAAAGTCTTTATTAAAGTTTGTGCCTATTTTCCATGCGAACGCAGACCCAACAATTTTATACCATCCCTATTTAAATTAAAGATACTCATCAAAGTATTCTTATGTACATCTATATCAAAAACACTTGTAAACGTTTTTTTTTTTAGTTTTTAAATTTTTTATTTCCATACTTTGTAGACCAGGCGCGAACACAGACCCCACAATTTTAATGAACCACTGTTCTGCCTGATCAAACATACCCATTCCTGTGTCTCGATACATCTTCTATCATTATATGTAATCAGTTTTTTAAAATAGTCAACCATATAGGAGCCTATTCACACACACACACACACACACACACACAAACACACACACACACACACATTCAGCTTTATATTATCGATTAAGGGTTTAGTTTAAAATTGATACAGATTCTAAAGTTTAATAAGATGTATGTGAACTGGTAGAAGGTTATAGTAAAACGTTGTAAAAATAACACCCAAGATATTAGTCTTTAAGGACATAAGATGCTGAAAGAATCCATATAATATAGAGAATAAGATGCTCCAAATCTCATAACATCTGTAAAGATCAACAAATGATAACAAGGGTTTCTATGAGATCAATATTTTTAACTTGACTAAACCTGAATAAAATAATTATCTGCTTGCAGTTAAGCTGGGTATTTATTACCCTCTCACCGTGATAAATGCGACATTAGAGTCGGAAAATGGGATTGAAAAGTAACAGCACTCTGACCCTGCAAAAGATGTCTGTGCAGCCTCGTCAGCATTCCCAGACAGAGGCGCCTCAGGCGATTATCAATAAACTAACATTTTCCCAAAGAGAGAAGGCAAATCCTAGGAGGATGAACCTCTTAGAACTGCACAGAACTTGCATTACATCGCAATCAACAGGAATCAGATCATTACAGGAATGATCTAATATGTTGATTTTGGTGTCGAGCTCCCGGCTAGAAAGTTGAATTATTTCATTTGAAGAATTAATCATTCATTTTAATCGATATGTTTCTTGTGTGATGTGTACACGAGATGTTTTTTTTTTTAATTATAACATGCTATAAATATGTTTCATGATTATGTTTTGTTAACATGTGTCATTCTCATATGAAACTTGTTATCGATTCTATAATTAAACGTTATTATTTGTACTCACTACAAGTTCTGACACACGTCATTATCAAAGATTACTCACTGACAACAACCTGTCGTGTTTCCTACTGTCTAAGTGACAACAAATCTCCCCAGATCTCCAGTAACCTCTGCAAATGAAATGAATTTGCATTATCACAATAGCCACTTACTATTGACTTCTCACTGTCAATGACCATTAGTCGTCTTTGCACTCATCCAGTGGAGGTCTAGTTAGTGCTTTCTCTGCTCGGCCTTTCCATTCTCTTTGATCCTTCTCGACCATTTGATGTGATGCTAGTCGATACCGACACAATTTTTCGAGGCGTGGGGAAGGGTGTAATTAAATTTCAATTTCGCTGTTTCAGTTTTTTGGTTGATTTCTGTTGCAGTTTCTATATGTCAGGTTAGAGTTTGGTATTCATGTGGATTACTAAGGTCGTTTCATAATTAATGCCTCCAATTTTTTTAACTCAAAAAGTTGAAGAGCTACGAAGACGGGAGTGGTACCATTAAAACGAGCGACCTTTTGGGCTCCAGAATTTATTTTCCTACATAGTCACTACCATTCTCAATACACGTTTGTCAGCAACCAATGAATGAGAGCCTTGATACCTCGGTTATAAATATCAGCACCTACGGAGACGGTTCATTTTTTAACGACTGCTATTACAGCGTTGTTGTTGATAAAATGCTGCCCACATAATGCATTCCAAATAAGTAGAAATTCGATGGGGGCAGGTCGAGACTATATGATGGGTGAGGCAGCACCGTCCAGCCAAATTTTGTCACACATTACGTGGTCTTTAAACAGAATTGTCTTGTATTTTTCTGTACAATGATGTGTCCGTTTGGTGGCAACGATAATAACGAGTATTGGAAGCAATGATAGTCGTGTTGTGGCAAATAAAATTTAATTGGGTGAGAAGATGTGTTGATTGACCAATCAGAGTAGATAGCGAAAGGATATTTCTAAGTGGATTAAAAAAGAGCCAATATCTGAACAACGCTTGACAGAAATAGAAATAGAAACAGCCATTTTTCAGGCAGTTATTGTCACCAACATAGACATGATGCCACTCAATAACTTAGGAAATGCGAGTCTACAAACAGAAAGAAAAAAAAAAACAATCTTATGCATATGGATTATCTTAAACTATTAGTGACAAAAACGATGAACAAGCACAACCAGAATTTTAGCAAAAATATAAGAATGGAATGGGAAGTTCTATACAAATTTAGAGAAGGGAAAACGTGAAACAATAGAAAACATCTCGTTTAAACTTACTGTAACTTTGGTTCAAAACTTACTTACCTTTGTGGAATGGAAAGGTGGGCATTAATTGATATAGAGAAGGGAAAATATGAAACAACAGAAGACATCTTGTATAAACTTGCTGTAACTCTAATCTCCAAACAGCCAATTTTCAAAGGGGGACAACTCAAACCACAGAAAAAGAAACTTGGCAGCATGTTCACGACGTATTACATTCGTCTTGTTCTATTTACTGTAAACTACTCTCCCGATAGTTTGGCTGGATAATAAATGACGCAAAATGATAAACATTAATTGTTCGATTAAAGATATTTCAGGGCAGGAGAGGAGATGTTGATTCGCTTTGAGATTCCGATTGAAGGAATTATTTTTTTTATTATTATTAATTAAAGATTGTCTCAGCACAAAAAAGGACATGCTGTCACTGCGTGTCATCGGGGAAAATCTGAATTGTATCAGCCGGTCCGACATACCAATCCACTTTTGCATATGTCAATGTCACACTAGTTGATCGGTCGATCGAGGAGGAGATCATGCTCCTACCCGCCCACATTCTCAGGATAAATAGTAGTGCAGAGTTGTTTTTTGGCATTTAGTCAGCAGAGGGTGAGTTCCAGTGGTTAGTCAGCGGTGAATTCCAGAGAGACAGTCAAACAGTCAGTCCCGTCAGCACTCTGTCAGAATCCCATCATATTGGGATGAAAGAAAAACTAGACGAAGGAACGGCAAGATATCCCATCCCGACATTGAGAAGAAAGTGAAAGGGAAATTAAATTAGAGAGAAAAAGAAAACTAGAAAAAGAAAAAACAATAGCCATTTTGTTGACGATAACGTTGGGACACATTTTTTTTTCTTTGTTGAATATTTTTCTGCTCTCACTTATTCTTTATCGTTTTAATTATACTCTGATCTGAACTGTTGACATTATTTTAAATACATACGTTTGAAATTAATACAGCAGCTTATGCCCTTTGTTATGATTGTGAGCGTGGCTGCTGTTATTTGCTTCTGATTGACGACATATCAACCCGTTGAGTGAACCTATTGTATTTTTATGGTGAGGAGGATTGGGAACCATTAACGTTGTGCGGCTGGCTGTCCATTTGAGATCATGGTCCTGTCACTTGTTAGAGTAGCAAAAAAAAATGTCAAACGCAGACGCGTTATATTACCTCGTCTCTGTTTAATCGTTATTTTCATGACAAGTGCTTGTCTGTTCCAATCTGTGCTTCCCCTCTTGCCAAACTTTCACAAAAAACACTCGTCCAGCTATAACCACTATCAACAATTTCCCCCACTCTCTACCTGTGCCTAAATCTAAACGTGGATTCCATGAACAACGTTTCTTTCTTAGAACTTCCTGCCTATGGAACTGTTCTGATGGCCTGCTTTTCAGTTGACAACAATATTGTCGTCTTTAAGTCCAATGTAAACAAGTTCTTTTTCAGCAGTCCCCTTAAATAATCAAATTATACTTATAATTTCACTACTAACGATTATATATATGTGTGTGCATGTGTGTGTGTGTGTGTGTGCGTGCGTATATATATATATGTGTGTGTATGAGTATGTATTTATATGTGTGTTCATGTATATGTGGATATATGTGAACATGTGTTCCATTCCATTTCCTACCATTCACCATTACCTACTCTCCCTACAACTAACACCTCGCCCGACTAATAAAAATATAGACTTTTAATGATAAGGATTCCACCAGACTTTGAATTATTTTCGCTGGACCCACAAACGAATTTATACAAGCACTTGCCCGATTCGGACATTTACACAGCTATGCAGATCACCCAATATATAACTTGGACCTTATTACCCAACTACTGTAAAGAACGCCTACCAAGCAATCTGGATCTACAATTTTCATATCCTTTTCTGTAAATCCTCTTGCTACAGGGCTTCTGATAATTTAAAGACAATTTAATTATGTCGACTTTGACTTTCCATGTCTCACTGACTTTAGCAAATAGGGTAAATACCTTTATAAATATTTGCTAATATTTTCTCTCCTCTGATGAGATGGTAGACATCGAAACCCTATAGGTTAAGGAGATTAATATACTAAAGTATTCTTTGTCTTGCTTAGAATAATAAAAATCTTTGATATGAAACTCAACCACTTCATTTCAATGAGGGTTTTTTGAAATTCATTGAAAATATATATATATATATATATATATATATATATATATATATATATATATATATATATATGCTCTAGCAGGACTCGTTAACAGACGTTGCCCAGTAAAAGTCTGCCCTCCCCCCCTTGCAAAAAAGTAAACTATGGTTGTTGTTGGTGGCCACTGCCATCCCTGAACAATTGCGGATACTGGCAGCCATGGCCGAAATGAAATAATCTGGCTTTTACTGTCAATTAATGATGGTTTGTGGCGATAATCTGAAGGTACTGCTTGAATCTAAAGAAAACAATTCAGGGAATGCGTGAATCATTATGAATTAATAAAATTACGAAAAATGGTCCATTAGAATAATAATGGAAAGTAAAAATAGAAGTTTTAGAAGTTAGGGATTATCACTGTATATTGACTGTTTAGAGTGATCGAAATCAATCGTAGCAGTCATAGCTATTTCCGTTTGTTGTTCAAGTTTTCCTCTTCTTTTATACTCTTCCACTAATTAAATTAAATTCCAGTTTTATTATGTCTTTTTTAATGTGTTAAACAAAACAATTACGACTTTTTCACTTAATTTCTTTGAGAATTGTCATCTTAAAAAGAACAACGTTTGGAATAGACACCCCCAACATCCTCATATAAAGAACGGCTTTCAGAGTAGACAAACCCTTTTTTTTGGGGGGGGGCATAATTTCCCCAAATTTAACTGTGATAATCGTTGTCAGCATACCCACCCACAAATGCTAAAAGTAAAAAAAAAAATTAGAGGGTGGCAGTGTCGGTAGGAGAGAAGTATATTTGTTTATTGCACGTATGTACAAACCTGGCAGCCAGTGAATTGCAGTGCATAATACAGGTCTTTATATCTCTATAAGTACTTGTCTCCGTAAAATTTGCATGATATGTTTTTTAATCAACATAGTCGAAAGCTTATAAAAGACGTCATTCTAAAGAAAATTGTGGAGGTGGACCTAATGTACAAATTTACCCCCACCCCGATAAAAGTTTATGCGTGCGCAATTTCGTGAATCAATCTGGAAAATAAACTTAAATAAAATAGTCCATAGAATTCAAAATTGGTTAAAAAACGAGTATATAACAAATAATTTACGTTCAAATTGTACTGTAGATAACCAGCGCAAAAAATCTAATCGTCAACCTGAATAGTAAATGCAAAAAGAAAAAAAGTAAAAAGCAAAGGAAAATATGTTTTTATTGGGGGGAGAGATAGTGCCGTGTCGGTATTTTGTACATGTTTACATTTCCAAACTATTGCTGTGTTTACACTGTTCTGGACTGTATATAAAGTTTTTTACTTGTGCACGTTTGTTCCAGTAAATAAGGTTATAAGTATTTAATTGCCTGTTTATGAGCAGTTAATATGTTTGTACTTCTGTTAGTGCTAGTGTCTCATGGGGTGCGACGCCATTTTTGTAAACTTTTAGAAGTGTTCGTATATTTAGAAATTATTTTCATTCTGGAATATGAGAATGGCAGGTCTTAGCCAATCAAAAAGAGTGGAATATAGATAAGGAGCTGTTATTATTTAGGGTTCGGAAGCGGAAAGAATATGTTATGTCTACGTATGTTTCACCCACTTATGGAGGTTGTAATCACACTATAGTTGAAAAATGCAGAATTGGACCCGGTGACAACTGGTAACAGTGAGAGAACTAAACACTGAGAGAGAAAAATAGGGACTTCTTCCTCTATAGATGTGGCGATTGCGATGGGGTTATGTTGAGGTCAAGCTACACAGTCTTTGGAGTTATGAAACGAAGCAAAGACAAATTGACCAAGTCCTATCTGCTTATCCTTCAGATAACATTCAGGTATGTGGAGACTTCAATGTTCACAACGTGGAATGGTTGACCCACTCAAACAAGACCGATGATGAGGGGAGGTTCTGTTATGATTTCTCCATTGCTTATGACCTCACTCAGATTGTTCACAAACCCACCCGTGTGCCCGACAATGACGGCCAGTATGCGAGTCTACTAGACCTTTTTCTCACAACTTGCCCTGAACTATGTTCAGTTTCTGTTCTGTCTCTTCTTGGATCTTCTGACCACTCTGTTGTATCAATTAAGATAAAAATGAAATATAATAAGTCCCCAGACGTACCTCTCCATCGTACAGTATATCGATACACTAAGGCTGACTGGGATAGCTTCCGTACATTTATATCGAATCTACCTCTGCGTTCCATATTTAAAAAGGATGTGTCCTCTATAGTATCAGACCTGACAGAATGGTTAATTGTAGGTATAGACCGTTTCATACCCTCGAAAAAGTTCCAGCAAAAACCCAACAGCCAGCCATGGTTCTCTCCAGAATGTGCTGCTGCCATTGCGCACAGAAATCACTTTTTCCATTGCTTCCCACGTAATAGATGTATGGAAACTAAAGCCGCTGTCAGGACTGCCAGCAACCATTGTAAGAAAGTAATAAAGAACGCAAGAGAGTTGTATGCTCAATCCGTCAAGTCCAAAGTAGCTGTGCAGCAGCTTGGTTCCCACCAGTTTTGGCAAATAGCAAACAGAATCCTGAACAGAAGCGTGTGCTCCATCCCAACTATCATCAATGAACCTGAGGTAATCTCGTCAGCATCAGACAAAGCCAAACTCTTTGCCAAGAACTTCGCAGCTAATTCTACCCTTTGCGACCAAGGCCGCCAACCCCCAATATTTCCTCCTGTATCAGAAAACACGCTATGAATTATACATATATCTGTACATGATGTTGCCAAGCTAATCAAAAACCTTGATTCGAGTAAAGCAACTGGCCCTGACGGTATTCCAATTATAGTACTCAAAAAACTTCAACCAGAACTAGCGCCCATACTTACAAAACTGTTTAAACGTTGTCTTAAGGAGAATAGCTTCCCATCACCCTGGAAAATCTCATCAGTATGGCCTGTGAATTTCATGTTTAGTTGCAATGACTGTCAACAAATTTTCCCTACTCTCTATCTGTGCCTAAATCTAAATCCAAATTCCATGAACAAAACTTCTTATCCAGAAGTGCCTGCCTGTAGAACTCTTTTCCACTCATCTGCTTTCCAGTTAACTACAAGATCGTCTTCAAATCCAATGTAAACAATTTCTCGTTTAGTCGTTTCATTAAATAATCAATTTCTACCTAATTCCCACCACTAATAGTCACTATGCTGTCGTTTCACCGTCCGCCGTAAACTCATTAACCCTCATCCTTGAGTGGCTTTGTTGAGTGGTTAATCGTTTGTAAAAATAGTGGCTTCCAGTTTTACCTACTTGTTGTCAATATCTTCTGTTCTTTCTTCTTTCTTTGTTTTTTTTATATCTTTTGAATTCAATTAAATGTTTTTTTTTTTTTAGGTACAAAAATATGCTGCACAGCAAATTTCAATATAAGATTGTCTTTCTTCTTCTAAGTCTGTGTTTAGCATCTTTGCTCTTGAGCCGTTATAAAAGAGCGGAGGTAGTTCCCATGCAGCAATCATCGCAAGGTAAGTTATAGAATATGCTCTCACTTAAACTGAATTGCTGCATCCAGAGAAAAATTTTCTTTTAATGTAAATCACTCCAGACAAGGCATGGAGCCACTTCGGTAAAAAAACTAAAAAAAAAAAAAAAAAAAAAAAAAAATCACATCAAGGTCAAAAACTAACTAACAATAAGTGTTATGTTGATAAATCCCGACCTAGAAAACAGCAATTCTTTCTCCTTTGTCAGTAGGAATATGAAATGTGAAAACTAAAACACAAAATAGGAGAATCCATAGTTATGAGGCCGTCGAAAGTAACTTTCTACTCTCCATAAATGCTATCTACATGTGACTGAACTGATAAGAGGCCGTGAAGGAGGTCATGAAGGGATCTTTCAACAATGCTGTGGTGGTCTTAGTTTTATGTTTTGTTCTTTAAATATGCCTGAAAAAAATTATAAAGGCGTTTTTAACATTAAATGAAAAATATTAATCTGTCATACTTCTTTTTATTTTTTATTTTTTAACATAATTTTGTTCAAGCCGGGGATGGGGTATCCTATCAAATGCCAGACATTCACCCACTGTCTCATACTTTCCAACCGAGAGACCTTTTTTTAATATTCTAACCGTCCCTTTAAGTGCAATTGTTTGAATCTCTCTTGCATTTAGTTCACTAGGTATATTTGCCAGGTAGTTTTTGAAATTCTTTTTCATGATTCCGGTTATTCCTATAATTACTGGAATGATGAATTAAGATTTCAGTTTCTTTTCATGGCGTACATAAGATGTTGGTATTTCGTTATCTTTTCCTTTTCAGTTCTGTTTAACCCAGCATCAGTGGAGACACTAACTTCTACTAAGGTTGCTTCTTTCTTCTTCTTGTCTCATATCACTAAGTCAGGTTTTCTATGTACGTAGAATTGCATAGTCATAATGGATGGTGTATGACTTACTTCCGACTATTCTTTCTGGTAAACATGTTTCCAAGATATGCTACTGCATTCTATTTTTTGAAAATCGTTGTTTATTGAGAAAACTTATGTTAACTACTATTATATAAAAGGAATTGTGTGTGTGTGTGTGTGTGTGTGTGTGTGTGTGTGTGTGTGTGTGTGTGTGTGTGTGTGTGTGCGTGTGTGTGTGTGTGCGTGTGTGCGTGAGTTCGTTTGCTATGGACTCCAAACGGCTGTGTTGACTTCTTTTTTTTTTTTTAATTTAACACAAATGTATTTTATGTGCCTGGCAGTATTTTTGGATATTTTTTTTTTTTTTATCAGAATGTCTTAGATATTTGAGAAGTTTTATTACCATGCAAGTAGAAAGGCCTGGCATATAAAATCCACAGTATGTTCTTTGATATGATAGTGGCGCGTTCGAAATTAATGTTTCTGTTTGAAGCACAATTACATCATGATACTTGACTTTTTCATTTAAACTTTAGTTGAAGTAAATAAAAAAAAATAATTTTATGAAGCCGTTATATATAAAAGTAAATATAAAAAAATAATTTTATGAAGTGCACAGCGATGGTTCTCAACCAGAGCAGGCAATCAATCAATTTGATTGAAAAGTGGGCGATTTAACCGATTTCGATTGATAATAAAAATATGGGAGTGTGAAATATTCGTTATCATTCAATCCCGGGAGACGTCGGGTCTCCATGCTAATAAAATATATAATCTATTGAAGAAATACTGAAAATTCTTGGAAGCTGATGCAGAAAAAAAAATGAAATCATCAGGTGAAAAGAACAAATAATAAACATTGCATGCTTATATAAATCTGCATGATTTTGTTTGGCTATCTTCATCCTGAGATGATCATTTTACTTTTTAATTGGTGTTGGACAAGTGTAAAAATAACCTTGAATATGTTTTCACAGTTGGACTCATGGGTTTTGAAGTTATTTTAAAAATACGAGTTTCTTTGGTCTTAACTTTGAAATAGTATTTCCTGTTATCAATCACATTAAGTAAGTAGATCTTGGCTTTACTTTCAGCAGCTTCGTCACTCTCGCTTCTCTTATTGTGTCCTTTAGTCCTCACATTCCACGAGCGATGTTTTCGACAAAGGCAGAGAATTACTGTTTTCTGGGTTAGAATCTATCCAGATAACATTTACCATTGGCTATTTTTTTTTTTTTACTTTGAAGTGAGATTTTTTAGCTTCTCACATCAAGTTGCTTCATGCCTCGTCTGGAACAATTTCCATTAAAATAAATGAATAAAAAAACATTTAAAATATATAATTTTCTGTGGTTTATCGCACTTCAGTTTTAAATAGCATTACTATTGGTAATTGTAGACAGACAAATAAAGTTTGGAATAGCATTTTCTGTTTGAAATAGCGTTTTCATTAATAATTGAAGGCAGATAAATAAAGTTTTCAATAACATTTTCTGTTTGAAATAATGTTTTCTATAATAATTGCAAACAGACAAATAATGTTTGGAATAGCTTTTCTGTTTGAAATAGCATTACTATCAGTAATTGCAGACAGACAAAAAAGTTTGCAATAACATTTTCTGTTTGAAATGACATTTCATTCGGTAATTGCATAGATGCATGCTAATAATTATTTATGTTTGAATAAATAATCGCGTTGACACACCGGTTCTCGTCAGATCACCGAAATTAAGTAACGTTGAGCCTTATTAGTATCAGATGGGTGATCATTTGGGAATTCTAGGTGCTATATGTGCTCTCCGCTTATCTCGGCATTTGTTTCCAGTCATCTTGTACATACACTTCACTTGCCACTGGTACTTAACGATGTCGACTCAGGAGAGGTGCAGTAGAGATTGCGCACCTGCTGCCAAAAGAATTTCACGCGCATACACCTCTTCATGGGAATCCATAATCTATTTTAGACTGAAGGAGCTCTTTGATTTTCGAATAGTCAAAGCAATCAAATTCTTTAGAACTCCTTATATAAGCGAAATAGGCTCAGAATAAAGTTTTTAAGGGTCTCTGATTTACATCTCAAAATACTCTTATTCAATGTTTAATATTTATTTTATTTAATGCGATAGAATGTAAAACAAATCTTTTCAAAATAAATTAGCGATGGAAAGACCTCATCAGAAAACATGTCTGCCACACAAATATTTTCTAACAATTTTTTTCTTTTCTATTCATTCTCTCTTGAGCCAATGCATTTTTTAGCTCCTTACACCAGATAGTTTCATGCTAGGTCTGGAGTAATTGCCAATTAAGAAAAGGTAATACTCGTTGTTTGAATATACAAACCAAATAAATTCTTTAAAACTCTTCATACAAACGGAAACACAGAATGAACTATTTTCAGAGACTCAGGCTTACATCTCATAATAATCTTATTTGTTACTAGCTGTGTGTACCCAGCGTTGTCCGGTCAAAACATATTGCCGGGCAGAGGGATTAGTCACATACTACTGAAGATACACCGAATATTCTAACTTGTCCTGAAAAGTGACCACATGTTTGATTTAGGGGAGCATAAAACACATCCATCTTGGTGCATGAACATCGGGTGCGAGGTAAATCTCATAGCTCAAATAAGAAATAACTCTTATAGCTTAAATAAATAAGTTTACTTCCGGTTTTAAGACAGTTTTAGACGCAACTGCTGCCAGCTATTAATAATCAAAAATAAATTAAAAATAAATTAAATAAATTAACTGTAAATAATATTTCTAAATAGAACAACTAAAACGATTCTATTACAGCAAACAATTAATAACATGGAGTTAATTATTAAAAGAGATTTTCTTCAATGTAATATGCAAATGAGGTTGCTCGTTGAATGTAGATTCCATTTGAATACATAGTATATATAGAAATCATGCTGGAATAAAAGTGAATGAAATTCCGTTTTCAGTAGGAAAATTAATTTGTGAAACAGTGTATCTTTGTGCATATTAATTATGTAAATTGTGAACACACAGACAGGAATACGACTTTATTATTATATATTAATTAATTATCTCTCTCTCTCTATATATATATATATATATGAAGTAGTAGCATTCGTGTCTGTTACAGTGGATTGATCATGACCAAACCTGGCATGGTGATGGTCTCCCACTTAGGGACGGTGTACACCATCTTTATAGTAAAAGTCAAAGTCATAGTCTATGTATATATACTCTCCTATAACCAACACCACTGGACCAATCATAACCAAACCTAGCATAACAATGGTTCCCCACCGAGGGATTTATCACATTATTTTCCAAGGTAAAGAGCAAGTCATAGCTTATATATATATACTCTCCTACAACCCATCCCACTGGACCGATCATGACCAAACCTTACATGATGATGGTGTACACCATTTTTTCAAGGTCAAAATCAAAAGTTAAAGTCATATTTGGTGCGGCTCTATCTACTTACTGCAAGGATGCCCGTGAAGTGGGTACCCGAGCGTGCAGCAAAGTCCCGTGCTTTGCGAAGGTATCTTTGCTAGTTTAATATATTTAATACGATAAAATGTAAAAAATCTTTTCCAAAGAAATTTGTGATACAAAGGCCTCGTCAGAAAACATGTCTGCCACACAAATATTTTGTTTACTATTCATTCTCTCTTGAGCCAATCTTGTTTATTTTCAGAAAGGCACATCTTTGCAGTAAAAGACATTAAATGCAGTCAAATACTTCAAGGAGATGCCGAAGAACTGACCAAATCTCGAGCGTGGAACCGCCTTCATAAAAAGGTGAACTCACCATCGTTCTACCACAGCAAAACCAAATTGTGCCATGTATTCCGAGAAGAAATGGGCTATGACAGTTGGCCGCTTACAAACGAAGAAAAAAACTTTCCAATTGCATTCTCTATCATCTTTCACAAAGATATCGAACATTTTGAAAAACTTCTGCATACGATTTACCGCCCTCAAAATATTTACTGCCTTCACGTGGATCAAAAATCACCACAAGATTTTCAAGACTCTGTTCGGAGAATTGCAAACTGTTTTCCAAATGTATTCATAGCTTCCAAACTGGAGGCAGTGTTTTACGCAACGTACAGTCGCCTCCAGGCTGATCTCAATTGCATGGAAGACCTGATCCATAAGAAAACGCAATGGAAATACCTCATTAATATAGCAGGAAATGTTTTCCCACTCAAGACAAATCTGGAATTGGTAAAAATCCTGCGTATATACAACGGATCAAATGATATTGAAGGGATCACAGGAGAAAGGATGCTCATGTATCGAACCAAATATGTTCATAAATTAACACAAAAAGGAAAGTTGGTGAAGACAGATATTCATAAAACGGACCCGCCTCATAGTATAAAACTCGTAAAAGGCAGCGCATATGGTGTGTTCAGTCGGGGGTTCGTAGACTTTGTCGTTAACAGCAATATTTCTAAAGATCTCCAGAATTGGATGAAAGATATTTACAGTCCAGACGAATACTTTTGGGCTACTCTTCATCATTCAACATTTAATCCTCATCTTAATGTTCCAGGCTCATATAACGGTAAGAATTGATTTGCTGTTTTCTGGCGATTTTATTGTTTTTTTTCTTAAATTCATGTGTTAGATTTCTAGGCTGTATGTACCTAGAAATCATTTTGACAAACGCATATACCTAGCAATAAATGTAAGACAAACACGTGAAGCATGTACGTTCCCCCGTGAATGCACATGAACGAGGCATAAAAAAAATGACTAAGTTCAGCATTTGCCTACTCCTCCATTTAACCCTAAAAATCCCCAGGGGACATCAAATTCTGGTGAAAATGAACAAGTGGTTCAGTTTTAGGCCGTAACATATTTAAATTTGAGTTCTGCACCATGCAAAAAAAAAAAAGAAATGATTACTTCTATTAGCTGCAAAAGTTCCCAAGGCCTTAACATATTAAAATTTGAGTTCAGCACCATGCAAAACTGCTAAATAGACATACACAGAAGATATTGGACAAATATGGTAAAATAGTCCCAAAAATGGAGTGTTTTTATTAGCCCTAGAAGAGCCCCAGGGGCACAGCCAAGAGTTATCACGAAGTATAGACAAACAAAATTATATAGAAATCAATTAGTTACAACTTTTCAGAAAGTTTTATAAAAATCCAAGGAATCAATTTTTTTAATAAGCACAAAAGTGTCAATTTTAACCATTTTAACCCGAAATGCAGCCCTAGGGGGAGCAACCGGAGTTTTTCCAGAAAATCCGTTCTGTTACTTTTTTACTCATGTCATGTTTAATGTTTGTGGAAAATTTTTAGAAATTCCAAGGCGTAGTTATTGAGAAAAGTGCAGACAGAAGAATGAATGAACGGACAAGGGTGAATTTACAGGTCCACCCTCCTTTTGTCAGGAGATCAAAAAATAATTATTAAATGTACCAAAATGTTACTGGAATAAAAACTATAAACCTGACATCTTGTTTCTTTAATGATGATGTGTGTTTTTATTCTTTGTTTTTCTAAAATGCATGTGTTAGATATCCAGGCTGTGTGTACCGAAAAATCACTTCAACAATCGCATACACCTGACATCAAATGTAAGAAAAAACGAAATAATTATGAAATGCTCCCAAAAAGTCATTTGAATAAAAATTATAAACCTAACACAGCGACCTGCTGTGAAGAAACCACAAACTTGATCA
>NC_136495.1:76005550-76099347 GCF_053919585.1 Euprymna scolopes
GCAGACCCCACAATTTTAATAAACCATTCTGCCAGATCAATCATACCCATTCCTGTGTCTCGATACATCTATCATTATATGTAATCAGTTTTTTTAAATAGTCAACCATATAGGAGCCTATTCGTGACAGACACACACACATTCAGCTTTATATTATATATATATATATATATATATATATATATATATATATACATATATATATATATACTTGTTTATTGTTATATAAACATGGTCACATCCTGCTTCAGCAGCAGGATGTGACCATGTTTATATAACAATAAACAAGTATTATCAGCTCTTTTTATTGAGCACTATCTAACAACCTCGTTGAATTCATTAGTCCATTACTTTTGAATAAAAAAACCCGAGTATATATATATATATATATATATATATATATATATATATATATATATATATATATATAAAGGATGAAAGATTAAAAATTGTGAAAGGGGGAAACATAAAATCAAATTAATATGTACGATCGTTTCGGAAACGATCGTACATATTAATTTGATTTTTTTTATGTTTCCCCTATGAAAACGTGATTAATAATTTCACAGTTATTAATCTTTCCCCATTACTATTAATATAGCTCTAGGTAATTACACCTATTGAGTTTATCATATATCTGCAATACTCCGAGCACCCCTTACTATATTGACATGCATAACTTTAAACATAATGTAAATAGACATCTTACTGCTCAACTCCCCACAAAGATCTGTTAGACATAATCCTAAATAGTAGCCCTGTTGTCCAAATGGCAATACACATTGTTTAAGGTGAAAAGAAATTTAAAAAATAAAAATAAAAACATATCTCCTATGTCTTTATACAAACATCACAAATCTCAGGATAGATATACTTGCTATATCTAGCCACACTGATGAGTCTTAAAATGGAAATAACTGTCTATGAATGACTAATAAACAAAAGATATTTTTTTTAATAAACCCCTCGAAGTTATAACTGATCCCATATGTAAACAAGAGACAAACGTTCCCCATTGATTGCAAGAAATGTTTGGAGGTTCATTTAATGTAGGATCCAATTTCATATTGGGTCGGTCGTTCCAAAAATACAGTGTCCTATTTTTTTTAATCAAAAAGTTGAAGAGCTACGAAAACTAGGGTGGTACCATTAAAGCGAATGGCCTTTTATGCTTCTGAATTTATTTTTTCTACATAGTCATCACCTTTCTCAATGCACTTTTGCCAGGAATTCAATAACACATCTCCGTTTCTGATGCACGTCAATGACAGGAGTTGCTTTTTTAGAGTCTCATACTGTCAATATCTGCAACAGAGAGATGAAACTTTCAGATTATGAATGCATAAGTTTAGTCATTATAACAATGCAATTTGCAATCTTCTCTGATCCATTCAGGCAGAATAAAAAATAGGAGGCATTATTTTTGGGACACCCGTTGTAGAAATGAAACAGCCACAATTAAGTTTGTTTTTTTTTTTATGTAAAATGATTTCATTATATTTTTATTTATTGCTTCATTTTCTTTTTCAATTGTTTCATTTGATTTTTTTTGTTAATATTTATTTTGTTAAATGTTTTGTTGAGTTTATTTGACATCTTATATTTTTAATAAAATGACAAAATTGTCTTAAAACAAAGCCTTTTTTTTATATGTGGAAGGTTATTTTAATCTTTGTCTATTTACACGGTTTTACTGTTTATGCACAACCCATTTAGGCACGATAAAGACACGACTAGGCACGACTACTAGTGTAATAGAGCATGAAGGCGCGTGCAGCGGCTGTATGCAAATGCTGAGTCATGTGCGAAGTGATGTCACGGTAAGGAAAAAGGAAAAGACTATAAAAAGAACGTGTGCACAGACTGACAAGAACGTTCGAGAAGACAAGGGTCAGAGAGAAAGATTACGATCACATTAGAGCAATTAATCCCAAACCACTATGTCGCTGCACATTAGTGTGCCGTGAAATGATTACTGGTGTGAAGTTGCAAGTTGTTTTAGGTGGAAAACCACTTTCATGTTTTTATAATCGGAGTTGTTTGTATTAATGAATACTAACCCACCCATTATTACTTACATGATGTTAAAGCTAAAATATTAAAAAATATATATGTATATAATTTGTGTTTGTTTAAATTGGTGGGTATTTTGAATTTTTCGATAATAAATATTGGTAAGTGTTGATTTGTGCTTTGTATCAGTCATGTATCTTGTTTACAACATTAACAGATTATTTTTTGATATTTCCTATTTAATATCTAGGTTTTGTAAATTAAGGTTTTAATATGAAAAATGAAAAACATGATTAAATATGACAAAAGTCTGCTTTGATGTATTTTCTTTTTAAATTTTAGATTCAATTGATCCTTAAGTATGAACAAGTTTCTAAAAAGAAAAGGCGATGGTGACAACAATAATTTTGCAACTTCATTTAAAAACAAACAAACAAAAGTTCACCGGTTGTATAATGATGATTACTTGAAATTTGGATTTCACTGGACAGGAAATACACAGATTCCTTCTCCACTGTGTGTTGTGTGTCTAGTGAAGCAATGATTCCAAGTAAGATGAAAAGACACGTTACTACTAAGTATTCTAGCCTTCAAATTAAAAATGCCGATTATTTCCAACGGTTGTTAGAATTAATTGCAACGCAAAGTCAACTATTCAAGAAAACAATAATTGTGTCTGAAAAAGCTCAATTAGCTTCATGTGAGGTGGCCGAAATTATTGCTCTTAAGTCTCGTGTTCTTGCAGAATCAGTGATCCTTCCAGCATGCAAATAGATAGTGAAAATTATTCTTGGCGATGAGGATGAACAAGAAATGAGCAACATCCCTCTTTCAAACAATACAATTCAAAGAAGGATTCTTGATTTGTCTGGTAATATTGAGGAGACTGTAATATCCAAATTTCAAAATAGTCTGTTTGCTCTCCAAATCGATAAATCCACTGACATCAGTAATGATGCACTATTAATTGCATTTATACGTATCATTGCCATAATTAATCAATTTCTATGCTGCAAACATTTACAGAAGGTCAAAATATTTTTGATGCAATCACAATATACCTAGCAAAAAAGATGGCGTATCATGGGATTTATGCGTGGGAATATGTACCGATGGAGCATCATCAATGGTTGGTTCTGCTAAAGGTTTCGCATCGTTAGTGGAAAAACAGAATCCTAACATTGTATAAACTCGTTGTCATAAACACTCGGTTGATTAAGTCCAGAATTTTTGAGTTGCAGTGCAACAATGTGGATTCTTAACATGTTCGTTTACTATTGCACACAAGTAAGATGGTTGTTGAAAGAAAAGGTGCTAACACGCGAAAATGAACTTCAGAAAGAACTTTTTTTTCTTTTTCTTTGATAATGAAAAACTTGATAGATTTTGTAAATACCTGAACAATGAATTGTGGATGTCCAAAATAGAGTACTTAAGTAAAATATTTGGACATCTCAATAGTCTGAATAGTAGCATGCAAGGCGGAAATGAAAACATTCTTACAGCGACAGATAAATTAGTTACTTTTAGGAAGAAAATTGCAATATGGAATAATAGAATAAAAGTAGACGATTTGGATATGTTTTCATCAGTTCGTAAAACTTGTGTTACCATTTAATAATGGGAATCATTTCCGTAACGGTGAGCTCTTGACATGTTTGGAAAATAAAATTGAAGAATATTTTCCCTCAATCAGCATTGAAGAATTTGATTGAATTCGCAATCCTTTCCTAAATTTGTCGATTATCAATCTTTCCAATTTTGAGTTACGTGAAGAGGAAAAATTAGCAAGCCTTTCCAGTGATTATGGACTCAAATTGAAGTACGCACAACTGCCATTAGATGTCATTTGGATTTCTGTCATGAAAAAGTATCCAACTCTAAGTAAAAAGTCTTGCTGTAGTTCTCTTCATACCTATGGGAACTGGGATTTTCTTACCTAAACAACATTGAAAATGGAGAACGTGAAAGACTTAAAAACATTGAAGAAGAGTTAAGGGTATGTCTCTCTTACATCCGCTCACATATGTCAGCAGTAGTAAAGAAACACCAGGCACAACTGTCCCACTGACCTTCACCATTATTATTCTATACCAGGTACTGAACATAGGATATTTTTATTCATGGGAATAAAAATTTTCCTTATATGATCGTTTTTTTTATTATTTAATTGCAAAAAGGCTTTATGAGTAGAAAATATTCACTTTTTTTTGTGATAGGTGTGCCGCAAAAAATTAAAGAGCTCAATACTGTGTCGCCATGTAATAATGGTTTCGAATCCCTGTTAGAGAGACGATCACATTTTATTTGGGAAAATACCCAGAAATAAATGGGGTTTTTTTTTCAATCTAATGTCAAATTATTTTTGTCATAAACTAAAATAAACAATAAAATAAGGAATCAAATTTGGTTGATTGCATTGATCAAATTGAGTACTTCCATAGTGTTATTCATCTTTCGACTAACAATCATTTCCATACAATTAACCATTACTCTCAAGTGGTTTTTGGCCTAGATAAGCGATAACATAATAATAAATAATACGTTAAAAAAACATCTGAATGATTATCTTTGTATGTGCATGCCTGGAATAGTTATTCAAGATTGGAAATAGTTTTCCTATTGTGGGTTCCGTTTTTGGCATAAGCAGAAACTGAATCACAACTAAAAATGCAGCAACTTTACGTTGTTAATATCAAGTTTTTGTTTTGACAAACCAACAAAACAAAACAGTTTAATTTGCCTAATAATTTGCACTTTTCTGTTATAGCATATTCAGAGAACAAGTTTGACTGGTAGTACAGGGGCCCTAATTCTTAAGTACTGCTATAAGTGGCTCTTCTTTCAACAGTTGTATAGTGTCAGAATAAACGTAGTGTCATGTCATGTATGGAAAGAGACCCTGCAGTAGACTTTCCCGATTCATGGTTTACTTGTGTTAACTTTGTTTTTCTAAAATTCAACACTCATTTTCTTCAACTTATTTTATCTAAAATTAATATTAATATAGCTACAATATCTTCTGTCGTTTTTACATGGCTATATGATTAAATACGCATCTTCTTTCAATTAACTTATCCTATATTCTCCCCGAGAGTTTAAACACGCATATTGTACACATGCATTAAACCCACCATGATAGATATGCTGTACCTTTATTATATAAGAAAAGCTATACTCCTGCTATATCACATAGATAATTTTTTTCTCCCACCCGCAAACAGCCTCAATATTTTATCTCTCACTGCACAATTATTTTACTCCTAATGTAACTATCGCTAGACGTCACATCCTTATTATGTTACTTAGCATCTTCTCTACTCTTCTGATGAAAAGCATGAGGCTTTGAAATGCCATGGTATAAAGAGTTCTCACTTACCCTACACTCGTAATTGATGTATCACCCTCATTAAATAAATGAATAAATCTATACATATTACTACCTATTTTATATCGTCATTTTCTTTCTTCATTGATATATATAAACCAAGCACAAGAAAATTAGCCTTGAAATAAAAAAAATATACAGGTATATAGAATCTGAACAGATGCTAATAATAGAAATAAATGGAAGAAATGTTATGTAAAAAGGGACAGACCCCAGTAAGCAAAAGCACAAACTATATAAATTTGAAAATATTTGGAAAAGGTTAGAATCGAACCCAGTAAAAATAGTTTAAAAGAAAGAATACATATTGAACTCCTAGGAATGTAGAAGGATTGTCATTGTTCTAGGAAATAAGTAAATATTATTTATGTCAGAGTTAGATATGAACAATGCAGTTTAGAAATAATGATAAAATAAATTAAACAATTTATTTAGGAATTTCTTTGTTTGCCAAAAGTGTGTTTGGACATATATAGGTGAAGTCTACATGAATGAATTTCGCGTGGCGAGGCATGCTTTGACGTCATAAAGAAGGGAGAATTCCAATGTATTGAGATTGGTTCGGGTCAATTGGAAGAAGAGCAGAATCGGAGAACAACTTAGTGAGAGTCGTCAAGCCGGAGACTGAGAGCCGACGCCCCTTGGAGGCGAAGGGAGGGGTGAGGAGAGGAGATGAGACCACATAATTGTAAGAGCTTGAGTTCCTGATTCATCAATCAACTAGCTGGTAGGATAAAAGAAACATCATATATTTGTAACTGTTTGTCTTCGTTGTCATCATCACAACTGAAAGGTAAATGTGTTTTGTCTATAATCTGTAAATGAATTTGGCAACACCCTTCAAGCGTTAACTGTCTGTCTCCTCCCAATCATCAGTAATGTATCTCCCCTCTAATGTAAAAGAACTGTATAAATGTCTCTCCCAGCAGTCCGTATTAGAATGTGATAAAAGAATTATCATCACAGTCGTCATGATGTACCAAGAATATAATTGTCTCAGCCTCTGTTATAGATGTCGCTCCTAGAATACAAATGTCTCCCCCCCCCCCACTAATATAAATGTCTCGGTCTCTGTTATAAATGTATTCCCCTTGTTAAAATGTATTTCATCATATGTCAACATCCCGATATACACTCATCATCTGATATAAACACTGATATACACTCTGCCATATATGCACACACGAGATAAACACTCTGAAATGTATATACACGCTGACATACGGTTTATAATATGCACCCCCACTATGTAACAGCTGTACTTTGCTATTTTATTTTGTCAATAAAATTGATTGAATGATCAGAAAAGCAAATGACTGCACCATTTTTTCTCAGATTACTTATCAACAACTGGGGAAAAAAGGCTCTTTTTCAGATCAATGATCAGCCACAAACAAATTCTCTTGTCTCTTTTCCTTGTATCACTACCATTGCCATCCTGAAAAACAATGGTCAGTCATTTTGTAACCAATACAAAACCAAACAGTCACAAAATCTTCGTCAATAATAGATCATTACTAAGACAACAGAATATTCATTTCATTGTTTTGACTATCAAGTATATATCCCTTGATATCTTATATGGTTTATATTAGAGTGATGTGATTCTCGGGTGTCAAGAGTCAAAACAATGATAAGAATATTATGTTGTCTTAGCCTTAATCATTACAAATGCAACATCATGCTACTTCAAAATGCAGAAATGGTCTCAATTAGATAATGTTATATATTGAGACCCAATGTCAGTAAGTAGTGATTATGTTAACTAGTATAAATTTTGGCAAGGGTCACACTAGTACATGGAAGGATAACCTGGAGCCAAATAGAAATATACCCAGCTGCAGGTGACGTGATTGAAATTGGAGTAAAACGTTAGTTTCCTAGAAAAGCATGTTAGAAATACAGGATCGAACGCTTTCGAGTGAGAGAACAGAGAGTTTCTGGAATCTCATCAGTCTGCTGGGAGTAATACAGACAAGAAACGTCCGACAATGTAGATAATCTAAGTGAGTATTGTCTCAAGACTCTACCTGTGCGTTGTTCATCCTTAAGACTAAGTAAAGAAAATAAAGTAATTGCAAGCAAGAAATCAATGGCAAGCAGTTGTGTAACAGTGCGTTCGCACATATAGCAGCTATATGCAAATGATGGAGCCATGTGCGAGATGACGTCATAGTAAGGAAAAAGATTATAAAAAGAAGAATGTGTGCGCAGATCGAAGATCATGTTAGAGAGGAGGGTGACATGAAAGACACATGGATGACGTCACAGCCGATACAAGAAGTCACGCGTTGCTCGAGAAAATGAAATAAAGAGGAATAACGTTTTTTTATTTTTCTTAAAACCTGAAATAATGAATTGAATTTCATTTCTCTTCCTTTTGTATGTTCCTTGCGACCGAATCTACAATGTGTTGGGTCCCTACATATTAACGACTACTTTACAGCTGTTGCGATAATGCAAAGTAATTTGCAGAGGTTATTGAAAGACGTGAGGAGTACTGGAAATTTGAAGAGAGTTGTTGGCACTCACTCAAAGGAACATCACCGTTGAGTAATCTCTGACGATGACCTGTGTGAGAACTCCTAGTAAGTGCAAATAATAAAGATGGTACGAAAGCTGACAAAATATTTGATGTAAATCCAGAATCAAAGTTCAAAGCAAATAAATTTCACAAACCTGACAATAAAGAACAAATAACAGCTGTTCAAAAGAAACAAGAACAAATAACAGCTGTTCAAAAGAAACAAAAACAAATAACAGCCGTTTAAAAATCAATTGATCACTTAACACCTTCGTAACTGTATTTATTATTATTTTATTTCTGATGCGTAGCATGCAACAAGCAGCATATTTAACGTCTATGAAAATTGCTTCCTGATCAATATTACATGTCTTTTTCTGCAGGCAGCATACAAAATGTACAGTTACCTTTAGTTAAACGTCTATTCATTCCACAGAATATATACAAAGGTAAAGCCTTCTCTTTTTTTTATTAATTAAAACGTTGAAGAGCTACGAAGATAGGAGTGCTACCATAAAAATGTGAAACGTTTTGTGCTCCAGAATTTATTTTTCTACATAGTCTCCACGATTCTCAATGCACTTTTGCCAACGATGAACAATGGTTGTGCATGTGCATCTGGAAATGGCTGTGCATGTGCATCTGGAGGGTCGTTCTAAAATTAAAGCTTATTTTTTAACTAAAAAAGTTGCACAGCCACAAAGACGCGAGTGGTACTATGAAAACGAGCGACTTTTCTGCTCTGAAATTTATTTTTCTACATAGCTACCACCATTCTCAATGGATTTTTACCAGGAATTCAAGGATGTATCTCTAGTTCTGTCGCACGTACATGAATGGGGTGTTGCTTTTTTTAGAATCTCACATTGTCAATCTCTGCAACAGAGAGATGAAACTTTCAGGTCATGAATGCGTAAGTTCAGTCATCATAACAATGCAATTTGCAATTCCCTCTGATCCATTTGAACAGAAAGAAAATAGGAGACTTTACTGTGTGTGTGTGTATGTGTCGGGATGATTAATTCGAATTGGGAAGAAAAAAAAATGGAACTTTTTGAGGTATTGGAATCTGTATCGGAATCAGAAAGACTTGTGCCTATTTCTTGATCCCAAAAACAGTTCTTTTCATTTGTTTGATTTTGGTTAAAACTTTATTTTCCACGGCACATATTAATGATGAAATGATAAATATTGTAAATAAAATTAAAAACTATAGATCATCTCCAGAAGTGTATTTCTACGTTTAGGAATTATATTTACATATTTCATGGTTTTTGTGGTAACTTTCCACCAAAAAACAACTCTATATTTAGAAATTTAAAAGAATTGGAATCAAAATAAGTAATTGTATCGGAATCGGGCATTTAGAACAGAATCGGTAATTGTATCGGAATCGAGAAGAATATTGGAATCGTCTTATCACTAATATATATATATATATATATATATATATATATATATATATATATATATAATGAAAAGAAATCAAGGCTAAATAAAAATGAACACGTAAATTTTAATTTACAGTTTTGATTTGTTTTCTTTATGACAAGCTCTACTCCCTATTGTGCTTGTATTAAGCTTTCTTATTTGGTTGGGATAAATATATTAATATATAAACTAGTGGGACTTGTGGAAATTCCACAACAGCATCTTTCATATGTAATATATTGCTGCTGGGCATACTGCATCGCCCTACCTTTACTAAAATAATAACTTTAATATGTTACCTGGGCTGATTATTTCATTACAAACACATCAATCAATTAACTCATATTTCATAATTTTTCATAATTCTTGGATATGGTACTAATTTCGACAATCATTTTTAATCATTTTAATCCACATTATCGTCCCCCCTTACTAAAATAATAACTTTGATATATTGTCTGGGATGATTAGTTTGTTACAAACACATCAATCAATTCCGGGTATTCTCATAGTATATGCATATGTTCCACCTATCTTATCTAATCCCGAGTGACGCCGCGTATTCTGCTAGTATATATCTTCCACCTATATCGGGAGACAGTAGGTATTCTGCTACTCTATGTTTTCCATCTATCTCATTCAATCCTGGCCGACGCTGGCTATTCTGCTAGTATATATTTGCACTTATCTCATCCAATCCCAGGACTGACTTCATGTCAGTCACCTCACTGTTAAAAATATATATAAAATAATGTTTAAATCATAAACGGTTTCAACCATTTCCGGGACTGATTTCATATCCTCCACCCCACTGTTAAAAATATTAAATAAAGTGATAATTTTAATTTAATGTAACAATTTCTTTTCAATTATTTGAATAATAAGGATGTAAACATTAACGTTAAGTGTGTGAGTTCCATATAGAAACATTGATTTAATTTGAATAAAATAAAATATGCATCAAATGCGCTTGAAAGCCAAATCACAACGTAATATTAAGAAATAAAAAAAATATTTTACTTGTTTGAAATTTATAACAAATATATTTCAGAGCTATACTCCATTCTCAGTGTGTTGTTTTCTTTCTTTTTTTCTTATTCTTCCTTGGCAAGTTGGAGAAAGAAAAGTCTGTTTATAAATAGCCGCCTGTTGTATCTGAGCGGTTATATTTTTTAAATGTTCGAAGTGCGTAGGTAACGCGAGAATAACGTCAAGGTGTGAGTTCCATATAGAAACGTTAATTTGAATAAAATAAAATACGCATCAAATTCGCTTGAAACTAAATCACAACATTAATATGAGGAAATAAACAAATATTTTACTTGTTTGAAATTTATAAGAAATATATTTGACGATGGAGCATTTGATGTGTATTTTATTTTATGTAAACATTAATCTGAAGGGAATTATGTAAACGTTAATATGAAGCAAAAGAAACCAAATATTTTTTTTTCAAAACAAAACGTATAATTCAAATTATATAAAAAATGTTAAATTAAATTAATTGGCTACACAAACAAATATAATAAATTTAAATGAGAACATTTGGACACCTGAAATCATTTTTATTTACTTTTTTTGTTGTTGATTTCCGAATTTTCGCAAAAAACATGGCTGCATCAAAGAGAGGATAGTCTGATGTAGTTTTCTTTTCTTTTTCGTCATAATGTTATTATTAAGAGGTCGAGCCTCTCGAAGAGAAAAACAACTTATATCGCTCGGTTGAAGCGCAAAACTGAAGGAATGGAAAGTCACACATTTTAGAAAACATTTTTTATAAATTTAAATCAGAATATTTGAAGTTGGAATTTATAAATTTAAATGAGAATATTTAAAATTTGAATTTATAAATTTAAACGAGAACATTTGAAAACATGAAAAGGTTAAGAAATGATAAAATCATTTTTATCTATTTTTTATTCTTGTTATTTTCGAATTTTCACAAAAAACATGGCTGTATCAAGGAGAGGATAGTTCGATGTAGTTTCTTTTCTTTTTCTTCGCAATGTTATTATTAAGAGGTCGAGCTTCCCGAAGAGAAAAACGTCTTGTATGCGTGCTTTTTGGAAATCCGTGTGTGTAATCGCTCGGTTTAAGCGCGAAATTTAAGAAATTTGTTGTTGTTAATAATGTTTCAATCCTTTTAAAAATAGTTTTAATTTGTTTTCAATGAATGTATTTATGAATTGAAAATAAGGCTATAAATTTATTTTTTGTGAGAGAACTATCCCAAGGTATTAAGTCAGTTGAAAATTTATAAATATACTTTTCGCTTTTTTTTCGGCAAAGTTACCAATAACTCTATTAAAATTCATTCTATCAACAAGTTCTCTCGCTTTGGATAGGATTGCCAAGTATGTAAGCCTTGTCTGGCTCATTTTTGATCAAAGGTAGTTTTTATGAGCTTCACTTTCAAGAAAGAGCGCTCACAGCTGGCAACACTAATAGCTCGGGTAAGGAAAATGCGCAGCAAGATCACAATATAAGGGACGGAATCTCTGTATAAAGTTCAAAAGTTCAAGAGGTCCATTGATTTTGTCTTTTCCTGAAGCTTTCACAAAATACTGTAATCTCTTCTTTCGGCAAAGAATTTATCTTTTCCTATATCTTCGTCAACTTCACCAAGCTGACAATCATAATTATCATCAAGCAGATTTAACGGTGTAAGAAAAGCGTATTTACTTGCAAGATTGTGAACTTGTTGAAATCTGCAAGATATTTCTTCAGTCAACCTATCTATGACAGACAGCATTTCCTGTCTCAACTCAGTATCAAACCCCAGTGTTGCATCAGTCAATTGTTCACCATCCATTCGTTTCTGTTTGCGGATACGATGCTCCATGCTTATCCCCATTTCAGAGCAGTTTTTTTTATTCGTCTATTGCAGTGTACACCATCTTTTCTCTATTCTGAAGAAAGCAATCTCTCAACACCGTCAGCCTGACAAAACTTTGTTGCAGATCCATCCCCTTTTCTTGAAGATACTTCTGGGCAGCATTGATTTCTGGGAGAATAGTTTTCCAAAAGCTCAGAAATAAAAGAAACAGAAACGACAATACCGATTTGAGAATTAAAGATGCATCTGATCTTGTGATTGCATTTTCTCCTTCTTCTGTGAGCTGTTCCAGGGAAATGACAACTTCCAATAATTTATTTATCACAACATTTGCAGCATTTGCTCGACTACTCCATCTAATTTCCACAGTCTGCTTGATACTTAGACCAGTCAACTGAATCAAGACGTCCCAGCGATGTTTAGATGCAGAAAAGAACGAGAATAACCGGTTCAGTATGCTAAAAAAATGTAACAGAGTGAACCGCTACATAAGTGGCATGTACACAAGCCAGATTTAATGAATGGTTAGTGCATGGCACAAATAGAGCTTTAGGGTTGATTTTGGAGATTCGTTTCTGCACACCCGATCAGTGGCCTGCCATAATAGCATCATCGTCAAATGTCTGGCCAATAAAGTCACCAATCCGAATCCCATCGTTCTCCAGTTCTCTCAAAATCAGTTTTAAAATGTCCTCCGCGCTTTTACCTTTTGTCTCGATGAAGCGGAGAAACGACTCCTTCACTGTCACTTTATTTTCGTCAATTTTTACGTAGCGCAACACCCACTCATCTGGTCCTTGTGAGATACATCAGGAGTGCTATAAAAATATTTGCTTTCTTTGATCTCATCGATGATTTTCTTTCTCACCTGTTTTGCCAAAATGCTCACAAATTAATTTTGAATTTCTGGTGACAGATAAGAAATAGTGATTTTCTTTCCCAGGTTAACTTTCACCAAATGTTCACGGAACACAGGGTCATACTTGGCCAATAAATTTACCAATTCTAAAAAAATCCCTTTGTTTTCTTGATCTCTTTCTTCATTATGGATGTCTTTCCGGTGACCCCGTAGTGCCAAATTCTGCTTGGTGAGAAACCTGATGATGTCCAGCAATCTAGCTAGAATTTCCTGTCACTTCTTTGTTTCCTTCTCAATAAAATGTTGCTCTACTTTGTCAACTACCTTTCCTTCAGTTGAGAAACGTTTGACCATGAGATGCGCTAGCTTCATGTTCATATACTTTCGGGTTTAATTTCTATTAATTCGTAAAACCCACATCAGCAGAAAAATTGGACAGTCCAGTTAAAAACAGTCTGCAGCAGAAGCAAAATAAGGCTTCTCTGGAAGAAGAATACACCATCTATGTTCTCAAAATTTTCTCACCGTTGCACGATTCTCGATAGAACCATTTTTAATTTAGCTTTCTAACGACACTTTTGGTTTTTGTTCCTGGTGGGACTACTTCCTTGAATTTATGATCAAGGTGCTGCACAGCGGCAGCTCCCTGCTGAACAAGCATAGCGCGAATGTTACGATTAATCTCAACTGATCATAAACCAACTTCTGTAAAATCGGTTGCAGTGTATGTTTTCGTGCCATGATTGCCTTTCCAATTCTTCAACTTCAGGCATTATCATCAACACTGTTAATGTCGACTTCCAAACTAACAGTATCAACGTTAGTAATATCAATTTCATCTTCGGTTTCAGCATGATTTTCGTTTCGGCCATAGAAATCTTTTCCATGAATTTCAAAGCGTGCCTTTATTCTTTTTTGCTTCCTCTTCTTTTGTTTTTCGCTTTTTATGGAAGGACGCATCACTATCCTCCATTCTCTTCATTACGGTACTGTCTTTCAAAATTCACTGAAATATTCTGAAAAAATTAAAAATTCTATTTTTAAAATATTTTTTAAAAATAGAATTTTCTCTGCATAAGCACCAGTGGCGGCTCGTGCCTGGAGCTGTGGAACTGCAGCAGTGCAGCACCTCCAAGTCAATTCTACTCATTAGTACACGTTAAAAAGAATACGTTTATTTTTTTTTGTATGTGATAATATATCATATTAATTATATATATATATATATATATATATATATATATATATATATATATATATATATATATATATATATATATATATATATATATATATATATAATCCTGAAGCTTAATGTTGCTAATTGTCCCCATACTCATATAAGCATAAAAGCAAATCTTTGCTTGGGGCTGCGAAATCCACAGTTACACATTCTTAGTGAAATTCGCTTGTGCGCATGCCCGATCTAGAACGGTTAATATGAGTCAAATCGGAACTGTATTTTTCGCAGTTCCAAACGCGGTGTTTGCGCGTTTTCGCTTATTTTATTTTTTTTTTTTAAGAAGCTTTGTTTACAAATGTTTTCTTTTTATTATTATTAAAAAGTGTAACGTGTTCTTGTATATAAAAAAAAAAAAAAAAAGAAAAGGTCAAATTTTTAAATTTGACCCCTGTTATGACCCCTTTACATTTATTGTTTTGGGCTCAAATCAAGTTATTAAGTTAGATCCATGTCCAAGGAACCTATATCTAAAATTTCAAGTGTTTAGACCCAAAATTGTCGGAGGAGTTTGGTAGAGTTCTCAAAGTTCAAATCGTTGAACTTTGACCCCTTAACAGCCAAATTTCTGGCCGAAAACAAATCACATAGATTTTTTCCAAATCTCAGTACCCTATATATCAAATTTCGAGTCTTAAGACTTATAATTGTCAGAGTTATTGCGTAGGGAAATGTACACACAGACACACACAGACACGTTCACTTTTATAGATATATAGATAGATAGACTAGCATGGGTGCCCGGCGTTACCCGGGTGTTTGGAGGTGTATGCTGAGCAAAAAAAAAAACAAACAAAAAACAAACAAAAAAAAACGGTCAATTTTTTAAAACTTTGACCCCTATTATGACTCCTTAACATTTATTTTTTGGGGCTCAAATCAAGTTATTACGTTAAATCCATGTCCAAGGAACCTATATCTAAAATTTCAAGTGTTTAGACCCAAAATTATCGGAGGATTTTGGTAGAGTTCTCAAAGGTCAAATCGTTGAACTTTGACCCCTTAACAGCCAAATTTCTGGCCGAAAACCGATCACATCGATTTTCCCAAATCTCAGTGCCCTGTATATCAAATTTCGAGTTTGTAGACTGAAAATTAACAGAGTTATTGCGAAGGAAAATGTACACAGACACACAGACAGACAGACATGTTCACTTTTATAGATATGCTGGCATTTCAGCCTGGCGTTTCCCGGATATTTGGAGGTGTATGTTGAGCAAAAAACAAAAAAAAAACGGTCAATTTTTTAAACTTTGACCCCTATTATGACCTCTTAAAATTTATTGTTTTGGGCTCAAATCGAGTTATTAAGTTAGATCCCTGCCCAAGGAACCTGTATTTACAATTTTAAGTGTTTAGACCAAAAATTGTCGGAGGAGTTTGGTAGAGTTCTCAAAGGTCAAATCGTTGAACTTTAACCCCTTAATCGGTAAATTTCTGGCCGAAATCAGGTCACATCGATTTTTCCAAATCTCAGTAATCTGTATATCAAATTTCGAGTCTGTAGACTAAAAATTGACAGAGTTATTGCGTATGGAAATGTATACAGACACACAGACAGACAGACACTTTCACTTTTATAGATATAATAAATAGATAGATAATATAAAGCTGAACGTCTGTGTATGTGTCTTGTCACGAATAAGCTCCTATATGGTTGACTATTATAGAAAACTGATCACATATAATGATAGAAGATATATCGAGACAAAGGAATGGGTATGCTTGATCTGGCATAATGATGATTCATTAAAACTGTGGGGTCTGCGTACGCGCCTGGTCCACAAAGTATGGAAATAAAAAATTTAAAAAAAAAAAAACGTTTACAAGTGTTTTTGATATAGATGTACATAATAATACTTTGATAAGTATGTTTTAACTTAAAAAGGGATAGTATAATAAAATTGTGTGGTCTGTGTTCGCACTTGGCCTCCATGGAATGGAAATAGCCACAAACTCTAATAAAGACTTTTCATATCTATCTGCGTAAGTATACTTTGATAATTATGTTTCAGTTTGAAGAAATATGGTATAATAAAATTATGGAGTGTTCGTTCGCGCCTGACCTCCATAGAATGGAAATATGTCACAAAGTTTAACAAGGTTTTTTAATATAGATCCACAGAATATTGTGATAAGTGTTTCAGTGTGAACAGGTATGGTATAATAAATTATGGGGTTTATCTATTTTATTTTACTTTCATCATATTTTGCTTTGGTTTTAATACCCCCAAACTCGAAGCGATCTCTTTACAACCCTTCCTTTTCATAACCTATCATACTTTCATAAATCAGAGTCCATTTTCTGTAGGTTGTTTTTGAACCCAATCAACGACGGGTACTTTTGCTAGTATATATATATATATATATATATATATATATATATATATAGAGAGAGAGAGAGAGAGAGAGAGAGAGAGAGAGACACCGTTACTACCCCCCCCCCATAAAACAAGTAACTTACGGGGAAAGAGTCTTTCCTTTTATTTTCAATTTTAAATGTTATATATGTTTTTGACCACTTTCCCTTTCTGGTGAGTATTTTATTTTCTATTTTTGAGCGGTTAAGTTTTCAAACATGTGCGCGAAAACAAATCTGAAAACGAAGCTCCTTGCGCCTACCTCACGAAGACGAAGGTAGGGGCATGCAACATTTATTTGCTGTATATTTTATTTTTTTTTACTACTTTTCGAATCTCTCTACATTTAAAGCAATCAAAAAAAAAAAAAAAAAAGAAATTAAAATCCTGTTGCCAGAATTAATTCATCATAAATTTCGTTTTAATCATAAATACGTCTGTGATTATAAAATTTTGTTAATAGTTTGAAAAAAAATCAATTACTCCATGATTGTTTGAAACTTAACAGAAATTCGGCAGTATTTAAACTATCAAATAGAAAGCCACTTAAATAGTATTTGGGGTGTAGCGCTTAGTTCTCATTAAAAATTATATCCCTTTATATGACGATCATAAAATCTGTTTACAGTCGATTTTTATTCCGTACTTATTTAATATTTCTACAATTCCAAAATCACGTAATTTCCCGTTGCTAATTTTCTGTTGTATCACTTAATTATCAGTGATCTTTGAAAGTATTTTTCTTGACAAAAATGTTTTGTTTAATTTTTCAACATTTTTTGGAACATGTAAATCAACTGCTTTCTTTGAAAAGTTACTTAAAGAATTCATGCAACCTTTTTTGAGACTTTTTGTTTGATAAATAAAATAAATTTACATCGTATTTTGATGTTATTATCATTTTAGTGTTAGTGATAATTTAAAAAGACTACATATTTATCATTTGTACCAATAATAAAAAAATTAAATTAAAAAATTTTAAACAATCGGTTTGGGAATCGTAAATTATGGACACATTTTTCCGATTTCGATACCTCCAAAAGTTCCGATTTTTTACATTTCCGGTATAGAATTTCAGATTTTTTGTTAGCTTTTATTTATTTTTTCTATTTTTTATTTTTAACCTTTCAAAATTCCGCCCCTGACATGTGCCGCTTGTAAAACAGGGACACATTTTTTCGATTCCAAAACCTCCAAGAGTTCCAATTTTTTTGCAAATTTTCGATATAAAATTTAAGATATTTTGTTAGCTTTTATTTATTTTTAGTTAGTTTTTCTATTTTCTATTTTTACCCTCTCAAAATGACCCCCCCCCCCGAGATGGGACGCTCATAAAATACGGACACATTTTTCCGATTCCGATACCTCCAAAAAGTCCCTATTTTTACAACCATTTCGGTAAAAAAATTTTAATTTTTGGTTAGCTTTTATTTATTTTTATTTATTTTTTTCCTATTTTCTATTTTTACCCTATCAAAATGTCGTTTCCGACATGTGCCGCTCGTAAAATAGGGACACATTTTTCTGATTCCGATACCTCCAAAGTTCAGATTTTTTTTACAATCTTTTCGGTATAAAATTTCAAAATTTTCGTTAGCTTTTATTTATTTTTACTTATTTTTTCTATTTTCTATTTTTATCCGCACAAAATGCCGCTCCCTGATATAGGCCGCTCGTAAAATAGAGGCATATTTTTTCCGATTCCAGTAACTCGAAAAGTTCCGATTTTGGTACAACCTTTTCCGTATAAAATATTTTGTTAGCTATTTTTACCCTCTCAAAAATGTCGCCTCCTGAGGTGGGTCACTCGTAAAATACGGACACATTTTCTGAACCCAATATCTCCAAAAGTTCAGATTTTTTTACATTTTCGGTGAAAAAATCCCGATTTTTTGTTAGCTTTTATTTATTTTTTCTATTTTCTATTTTTACCCTCTCAAAATGCTGCCCCCCTGACATATGCCGCTCATAAAGTAGGGACACATTTTTCTGATTCCGATATCTCTAAAAGTCCCGATGTTTTACAACCTTTTCGGCATAAAATTTCAAGTTTTTGTTAGCTTTCATTTATTTTTATTTATTTTTTTTACCCTCTCAAAATGCTGCCCCCCTGGCACGTGCCGCCCTTGTGGCGAGCTTCAAGAAATGTGGAATATTTCCTTTTGACGAGCGTCAAGTTTTGAAACACCTTCCACAAATTCCATCTTATTCGTCGGAATCAATCAGTGAGGTCTTTATTTCTGAGCTCAAAAGACTTCAATATCGAGAAAAATTTAGAACAACAAACACCAAGCGAAAAAACTGGAAATTGTTCCAGGAAAGAGCATTTCAACAAGGCCTGTAGCAACCCCAGAGAATAGCGGAGATGCTGCTTAAGATGTCCCCCATAACAGCAAGTTTCCATCCCCAGGTCCTTTGGGGTCAAAATAGTGCCAGCTCCCAGTTCTCCAGCAGCAGATCCAATATCTGAGATGGTTGCTTCCTCTTTAGATGCTGACAAAGATACTACTACCAGTCATACAGAGTCAAGTGAAGACGAATGGACACCATCCAAGAATGCTAAACCGAAAAACCGGCAAAACATTGTTGATATTTGTGAGTGAAAAATGGCTGGTATCATATCAGTATATACCACGCGTTAAATTTGTGCAGAATCAATAAAGCTTGTGGTTTGTTAATAAATATCACATTATGGAGTGTTCTGGTCATTTCAAAATATATACTAAAATCAATGTGTACACTTTTGTTTTAATGTTGGATAGGCCAAAGTCACCCCTGTATGGGTGTTAGAATATCTGTCAACAATTACTAAGCATGTAATATTTGATAAAATTTCCTTTGTTCTACGTGTTCCTGTCCACTTTCTTTATAATGCAACACCAGCAAAAAAATTGTGTGTACCTTATTTAAAAAGATTACAAGCATACTGTGCCTAATTTGGACCAAAGTCACCCTAGATAACGGTACTGTCAATTTTATATACTAAGCCCTTTTGGTTGTGCGATGATAAAAAGTCTGTATAAAAGTGTTTACTTTAATCAGAATTGAACTGTTCCTTCTTTAATCAGATTTTCTCAATTGTCAATTTTTGATATTTATCGAAGGTATTCTGATACAAAACCTAAGAACATTCCAAGACGCATGGAGTACATTTGTGTGAAGTTTCATGAAAGTTTCAGAGTCCATAGGGAACACTCTCTTTCACACGCACACACACAATATGCCCTTTATATATAAGTAGAGATATAGATTTCCTAGGAATCCTGCTGTCTTTTCTCTCTCTCTCTCTCTCTCTCTCTCTCTCTCTCTCTCTCTCTCTCTCTCTCTCTCTCTTTCTGTTCTCGGTGTATTTTGTATTAATGTGTCCTTCATGCAAATAAAGCCTCTGTTAAAATGGAAATTGCTATTCTATGAATTAATCGAAGTCTAGGAGGAAACAATACGTGAAACAGTTCGAAAATTATCAACTCGAGTTATGTGCCCTTGGCATCGTTTTCAATTTGTTTATGAAGATGGCGACTATATTTTTCTGTGAGAGTTTGCTTGTAGTATATTGTACAGCAACATTTGCGTTAACTTACTATTTTTAATGTTATCATTTTACTAAAAACATAGTTTAAGTAAAATCAAGTTGTTTAGGAATTATATTGAAATCCACTTCATTCTAAAAGAAGTATTTTTTTTTCAAGTATTTTTTGTTCAAAATTTTTTATTTTCAAGTATTTTTTGTTCAAAATTCAACATTTTTTTTTTCTCAAGAAAATTATGAGAAAAGGTTTGTGTACCTCCAGCCACATCCATCGTTTACGGAGCCTCTCTTTGCAATGATGAATCTAACGCCACATTTAATGCAATTTTTGAGGGGATCCGATTTGTTTCTTATTTTGGCAAAAAAAAAAAATACTTCTTCGAGCGTCTACAGTTATTTGTCTAACATTGATAAATTCATAGTGCTGTTGGTCTCCATACTTTCCATGTAACATCTATTTTTATTTATTTATTTATTTTTCTTTAAATATTTATCTGAAAGCTGTCTGCTCATTGCCACGCATTGTGATTGACAGGTCCCCATCTCACATCAGATTACAGGCAAACCCGAGCAGACACTGCACAAGTACCAATATTTTCTACTAGCATGTAAAAGCAACATAACTCATAAAGTTTGACATGTTATTCGCATCCAAATTAATCAGATAAAAAAGGCATAAGAGAAAATAAAGAACACAACAGTTTATTATGTTAAAAAATTGTATATTATTTACATATTAAAGTTAATGAAAACAATAATGAAAACAATAATAATAATAATAATAATAATAATAATAATATCACAGCTGTAAAAATGGTCTGAAACAATCAATTTTGTATGAAAAGCTCAGTTATTTAAAAATGAATTTTTAGAGGTGAGCTATTGTCTTTCCTCCAATTGGTATATTGGTTTCTTTTCTTGTTTTTGTTTTCGTCTTTCATAAAAAAAAGACAGCGAATGTTTGTTTTTTAGACTGCTTGTGGCGTATATTATATTTATATTTAAAAAAATTATACATTAAAAAAACAACTAAATCGATCGCATTTAGGAAAGTAATGGAAATAAAGACAATTCGAAATATTGAAAAAAACAAAAACAATTCCAATCAAAAATTAAAAATCAATAAAACTTGAAAGACATTCTTTAAGACCGAAATTATGTTTAAAAAATAAATGAAAAATGCTCTCAAAACATAAATCTATCAAAAATTCAAGTATCTGTAGAAAACTGAAAAGCAAAATACAAAAATATGTGTAATTTTTTAAAACAAGCCAAACAAACAAACAAAAAAAAAACAAACAAGAAAATCAAAGTTAAATAATTGATTGGAAAATGTTTTTGTTGATATCTTCGAGAATTTTCTTGAGGATAACATTTTTAGGATTATGTTGTGGATGCAGGGTTTGGTTGAGGACACTTTTTGTAGGTTTTTTTTTAGGACACTTTTTGTAAGTTTTTCTTTAAGATACTTTTTGTAGGTTTTGTTGAGGACATTTTTTGTAGGTTTTGTTGAGGACATTTTTTGTAGGATATAAAATCCTGGGGACAGTTTTTGTAGGATTTTGTTAAGAACACCTTTTGTAGGTATTTGTTCATAACAACTTTTGTACATTCAAATTTTCAAAGAGGAGGATGAAACTTGGGTTTAAGTACCTCACACTTTAGCATGTTTTAAAATTCTTCAAATAACTGACAGTTAAATAATTTTGTTTCATTTGCATCGGATATTTATTGTTCAAAGCCAAATCACTACTGGGATTATGATTTTTGTTTAATGCCATATCCAAATTTTGTGTCATACAATGTACAGTCATAAAACAGTTATTTAAACTGCAAACTTATTTAATTATGCTTTTTGTTTTCTTCAATGGGAACCGGGAGTGACACATTTTGTTCATATAGTCCATTATTTAAAATGCAAGCACGTTTTTGAACAGCATGGCGAGGTTTGCTATTTGAAAGTATTTCTTGCTGGTATTCACATATTTTTTACACTTGATCAGACCGTGTTTGATTGTGAGTATGTGATTTCAAAAGATGCACCGAGGTTCAGCTTTCACTTTAAGTAAGTATAGAGTGTTTGAAAAAAAATGTACTCACACTTCAAATGTGGCTAAAACTCCTTATTTATATAGAGTTCAATGGAATAGCTTCGAATACAGAAGGCAAATGTAATTGAAAAAGCATGCTTGCAAATGGTCAAATTGATGACCTTTCATTGTTCAGACAACGATTATAATGCATACCAAGGTAAATGGTAATTTGGATTCTTCAGACTACTGTTCTCATTTTGAGAGTTATTTGCGCAACGTTTCAGTCAATATGGGTGTATCTTGTCAAACTCCAGAATGTTTCTGTCAAAATCGGGATTCTTTCTGTGGAATTCATCGTTCAATGCATAGGGTGAAATTCTAAAAGTTACACTCTTCTGAAGGTTGAAGTTTTAATCCTCAGTGCTGGCGATCCAAAAATACAATTACGAATTACTTAGTCATGGCTGATGGAACAAGAGCATGCTACCCATGTGGCTTACAAAAAAGAGTTCTAATCGAAATTCCATACATATTTCCAATTTTGAAAGAAAAATTTGTGAGTTTGGCATAAAGATACTCCAGTTCGACAAGATACACCTGAAGAATGTCAGAGGTTAAATCGCCAGAAACGTTGTGCAAATAACACTCAAGATGAGAACAGTAGTCTGAAGAATCAAAACAATACGAATAAATCAATCCTCATCTAAAAAATTTAGAAGTCATTAGAAGTACATTTTTTGTAGACACCCTGTATGTGTGTGTTAGGTGTGTATACATAATTCTCACTCCGACTTTTATACTACGTCTTGTTTTGTTCAAACTTTTGGTTTATGTTCCTATGATTGTTTGTTTGGAAACAATTGTATGCCATTTCATTTTCACGTTCTTTTTTTTTTTTTTGCTAACAAATCAAAACCTAAATGCTAGTTGAGGATGAGGGTTAGCGTTAGGTGAATGGTGAGACAACATCATCATGATTGGCTGAAACTAGACAGAATTAATTTAAGAGGATGGCTCAACAAAAACTTGTACCTATTTACAATGCCTCCCCACGGGACAGAGTTAGACACCAGGGTCGTTTTTTAACGTGGAGAAAAGGTACAAAAATAAAAAATTGTCTCAGTCGTGAAGGACTGCTCCTCCACCGAAAGAGAACAAGAAATGGAAGTGCAGCATCTGAAGAACAGATACTACGCTTTGATCTTTATATTTAATTTATTTCGTTTAAAGAAAAAATTACAATTAAAAAAATTCCAATATAAAATTAAAAAATTTAAAAAAGTAAAATCTCCAAAAGACAAAACAAATTTAGGCACACGGCCCTATGAGATCTGGGGAGGGGAATGTTGCAGGGTCTTTGTAACTAAAGTAAAAATTGGAGTCTTTAGCGACTTTACTCTTGACTGGCAACATTTACCACAATACCTCATTCACTCTCTTTGATCTTGGCCAAAAGGCCAACAGATGTACATTGAACTCGAAAACGACCATGTTGTATTCAACTATTGTATATGAGCTTAGTTTTCTAGTCTGTATATGGAAGTTGTCATTGTCATTGTATGCACTATCACAACCCCTCAAAACATTCAGATCTTGAATTTTGGAGAATATTTTGTAATTGGTCTAATATATATGGTTCAAATTTCATGCAAATTGGATCATTTAAATTTTAAGCGAGACTTTTATGTCCCTCCTCAAATCATCAAAAGTATATACATACTATTGCGCCGCCTGACATTGCCCGATTGTAAAATACGAGTACATTTTAATATGATATTTTAATTTATGCAGATTTTATATTTATTATTATAGAGCCAATTGATTATTATATTGTACCTAAGATTCCGGTTGTATTCACTACCATATGAGCTAAAGACAAATGGATATCAAAACTTCAACAGTTTACTCAGTTTAGCATATAAATGTATATATTTATGCATGCATAAAGGAACACTTTAAATTGACTTATGCTTGCCAAGTTCTAATTTCTCAATTTGGATCCTTTAGCAGCTATTTTCTCTGACTAAAAACCAAACTGAATTTGTTCCACAGTTTCAAATCCCTTATATACCAAGTTTCAAGTCAATAGACCAAAAGTTGATAGAGTACTTTGATAGAGACCGTTCTGCACACAGAGACAAGGTCACTTATATATATATATATATATATATATATATATTGTTTTTTTTACTCCAAAGAAGGCATATTGTCAGTTGGACATATGGAGCTACTATCTTGGATTGTATCTATCAAATAACTGTGGGGAGTTAAACAGTGATATGTCTTTTCATATTATATTTTAACTTCTGCAGGTTAGTACAGTCAAGAAAGCAGGAAAAAGGAGGGGGATTCCCAAGTCTAGCAGTTTGAGGGAAGAAACTATCAGAGTAGAAAGCTTTCTAGTATCTAGGTGGAATTTTGCTGGTTGTTGGGTTAGTCGGGAATATGTATGTCGAGGCGGCACACGTACTATGAGTTCATCAGGGCACATTTCATTAACGTACTTGTAAAACAGATATCGGAATGCAACATTGTGGTGATTGGACAGAGGTTGGAGCTTGGCCGATAGTGTGGAGCATATTTGAGACTCCTTTTTTGACCCTGTCTAAGATGAAGAGATTAATGGTAGATACGCCAGCACTGATGTGGCAACAATACCCCATGCATCGGCGAATCGTGGTTTTCTTGAGAAAAATGTTTTTATTTCAGGTTTAAACATTTTTCCGGTATTTTGTAAATACTGCATACTTATGAAATAATCGGTGCCTTTTTTTAAAAATTTTTTTTGTCAATTCGCAATTTTAAATTTTGTTGCAACAGAAAATAAGGTATTGTTATATCTCTGCATCTTGTGCGAATTCACTCCAAAAAAGAACAATATGATTCTTCAAGTTTTAAGCAATTACATATAAACAGCCTGAAAAACTTAGAAGTATGTCAGTATATAAATAAAATGTGTATATGGTATTTAGCTGTATTTCCCTGTATTCTGCCCCCCTCCCCAGCATTAAATTTATTAAATATGATTAGTGTTCACTCATAACGCAATTCTCTACTTGTACATAAGCCAGATGCGTCCTAAAATGGAGTACTGTTGCATCATTTGGCCAGGAGCTGTTCGGAGCATCCTACCCTGCCTTGATAGAGTTCAAAACCAGTTTCAAAGTCTAGTAGGTGTTGCCCTTTTCTTCTCTCTGCAACCTCTTTCTCATATAAGAGACATTGTAAGTCTGTCTCTACTCTATCGTTATTTTCATGGAAAGTGCTCGTCTGAGCTTCAATCCATGGTTCCACCCTGCCAAACCTTCACAAGAACACTCGACGAGTTACACCCACTATCAACAATTTCTTTCATTCTCTATTTGTGTCTAAATCTAAACGCAAATTCCATGAACAAAGCTTCTTTCCTAGAACTGTCCATTTGTGGAACTCTGTTCTACTTGTCTGCTTTCAGGCTGACTATAACATAGTCGTCTTCAAGTCCAATGTAAACAAACTCTTGTTTAGCCATTCCCTGAAATAATCAAATTCTACCAAATTTCCACTAACGATCACTACACTGTAATCTCAGTGACCACCATAGACTCACTAACCCTTATCCTCGAGTGAACTTTGGGCCTTGAGAAGTGGTAACTCCCTGGTGAAAAAAAATTTTTAAATAGAATTAGATATAAAGTCTTGAGAATCATCAGTTTTGAAAAGATCAGATTACAGAGGGGGAGGTAGTTCTCAAATATTTTGTGCATTTGTGGTAAAATCATTCAGAAAAAGAATTTCAGGTGCTTATTTAGAATTACACCTATTAAAAAACAGAAAAGTCTTTATGATGTATGTACTCGTCACGGAACAAAGATGTCATATTCCAAAAATCACGTAAATTGATAAAGTTTTTTTTTTTAACTAACAAAACCAAATTTTATTGCAAAGCGAAATGTTGTACTTTAATCGGCCATGTTGAATAAACAAGAGGGAGACAACTCAATTCGAACTATCGAGATCAAAATCAGCCTTATAATGGTACATTTAGTATTAAAATCGCTAAAAGCCATAAATTTTTATTTTCCTAATCAAAAGAAACAGACTACTTTAAACAATTTACATGATTTGGGGAATATGACATTTTCTGTAGATACATTATAAAAAATTTTCAGTATTTTTGTTTTTTCAAATAAATGTAATTCTAAACAAACACTTAATTTCCAAGCAACAATGAAACATGATTCAAAGTCTGAATATCTTTTACATCTGCTACGGTTTAACTTGTCCTATATTGCTATCAAGATGGCTCACGATGATCGTGTCGAATCTCGCAAACATAGAACAGATCCATTAAAACAATTGCACCAAAGAAAATAAAAATAACAGTAAACGAAAAAGAGTATTGCTTACGTTTTTCTCAAGAAAAGGTATCCATTATTTTCAACGTGAAGAGAAAAACTAAATAAATAAAACAGTAGATGTATGTATGTTCGTGTGGAAATATTTAACTGATAAACTCTTAAACATAACACTGAAATTGACAGGAAATAGTAATCATACATCAAGGATGATTTATAACGAGTAAAATCTTTGTTTGGATGAATAACGCGTACAGAAATATGTCAGCAAGTTGAAATGAAAAATGTTCATTTAAACTTGCCGACATATTTCTATTACTTTTGCGTATATGCAAATTCATTCATAGCTTGAAGTGGTTTAATTTAAAAATTTTCTTATCCATCGATAGCTCAAAGAGTAGGAAACACGGCTGGGGCGCTTTGCTTTGGTTTCGATTCTAACTGATGACACCCAAGTAACTTTTTAAAAAACTTTTGAAATCGGTACTATATATTAGGTACAATATAATATTTAATGGAGATGTGGCTCTGTAATAAAATACAAAATCTGCTTCAATTAAAATATATTTAAGCATATTTTACGACCAGGCAAGACCATGCCCCCGCGTCCCGCTAGTCTCAAATAAATTCACCAATAAAGAAAATGGCTGAATTAATTACTTCAAAGAAGACAAAAATAACAAAGAATAGAATTTCTGTACTTTTCTCAAGAAATGGCTCCCATTATTTTCATTTCTGTAATTTGTAGGGAGAATATCTCAATTTATTTCACAAATAAAAATATGGTTGAATTCATTATTTCCAAGCGTGAAATTTAAATATACAATCATCACTTGTTTTTTTTTTATTTTAATGTTTAGACAGATACGAGAAAGCACTAACCAGACTTCCACTGGATGAGTGCAAAGAGGACTGGGACCTTGGGGAGGCTTACTGCCACCCAAATACCAGCAAACATCAATGGGAAAATCAATGGTAAACGGCTATTGCAGTAATTCAAACTAAACTGCAAAGGTTATTGTAAGAGGTGGTGAATATTGGAAATCTGGGGAGACTTATTGTCATTCAGACTCCGGGGAAAACCACAGGTTGTTGGCAGAAATAAATATCTGATGATTTCCCATGTGAAAGCTCGCAGTGAATAATAATAATAGGAAAAAGAGGGACACACGACTTATCATACATAGATCAAAAAATTTGGAGAGAGGTAAAAAATAGGAAAAAGAAACATAGCTATAGCATGGATTGATCACAAGAAAGCCTAAGACGGAAACCCACTAGCATGTATAATTGAATGCCTAAGAATATACAAGATATCTGACAAGATTATTAATATTATTAAGAAAGCAATCGAAACAGAGACTGGAACTGACAGCCGGAGGATAGCACCTGACTGATATAAGAATACCGAGAGACATCTTTCAAGGAGACTCACTATCACCACTACTGTTTATCATAGCCATGATGCCACTTGACTACATATCGAGGAAAGGCACCGCACCAAATAGTCAAAGGGTCAAGGAGGATGAAAAGGATGGAAAAAATGGGGAGGTTTATTGCCACTCAAATTCCAGTGAAGACCAATGTGACCGCTATCAGCGATAAATCAATGGTAAACGGCTGTTGCAATAATGCAAATTAATTTACAAATGGTATCGAAAATCTAGGGAGACTTTTTGTTACTCAGACTCCAGCGAAAAGAGAAACGGAGCAAATATAAAGAGCTAGCCAGAGAGCTAAAAGGAATATGGAAGATGAAGAAAATCAAACTAATACCTATAATAGTAGGAGCACTAGGAACAATTCCGAAAAACCTTGTAAAAAAGAATGGGAGAAATTGGAATCAGAGCAATGGCTGCAAAGATACAACGAATAACGATAATGAAAACAGCTGAAATATTAAGGAAAACCCTTGAATGTGGAGATTAATACACATGAACAACATACGTGAGCCAGACAAACCGCTGCTGAGGCAAAATATGAAGAAGCGTTACAGGGAATGAAGAACACTGAAGCTGCATATCTACAAGTTCTCCATCCCCTCCTATTGACCCATTAACCACCCCTCAAAATGTGATACCAAATAGCCGAGAAGGATCAAGGAGGATGGAAAGACCAAGGAGAGAGCACTGACCAGACTTCCGCTGGACAAGCGCGAAGAGAACTGGGATCTTGGGGAGACTTATTGTCACTCAAATTCCAGTGGAGACCAATGGCCGCTGCCAGCGAAAAATTTATGGTGTGTGACTTGTGATAATGCAAATTTATTTGCAAATGTTATCAAAGGAGGTGGAGAGTGTTGGACATCTGGGGAGATTTGCTGTCAGTTAGCTTCCAGGGATCAACACAGATTTTCTATGGAGGTCTTTGATAACCTGTGTGAAAGCTCCTTTTGAGCCAATAATAATAATAATAATAATAATAATAATAATAATAATAATAATAATAGGAAGAAGAAGAAGAAGAAGAAGAAGAAGAAGAAGAAGAAGAAGAAGTTTAGATTCTTCTTTCTTTTATTAAATTCCTGACTAATAAGTTCAGCAATTTTCACAAAAAAAAAAAAAAAAAAGAACCTGGCAAGAGAAAGAGAAGTAATAGCCAATGTAAAAAGCAAAAAAAACTTTACATTGCTTACAGTGGAAGCAAAATCTTTATGATTATTTGCACAGCAAAAATTAAGTTTTTCTCGGTCCCATGATCAATTCTTGTATTTTTTTTTTTAATTTGTAAAATAAAATATAATTATGAATATATAAAGAAAGAATTGTTTTAAGAAATCTTTTGCAGGTGAACATTAGGCACGGCCAAAAAATGATAGGAAACCAAAGTTGTTGTTTTTTTTTTTATAAACGTATTAAAATCTATTAAAATCCATTATTCTTGAGCAATTTTTTTTTCAAAAAGATAAAAGCGTGAATTTATCATATGAAAAGCAGAATAATATAAAACCTTTTTCTATTTTTAATAGAATTTAAAATTTTATCCCCCCCCCCTAAAAAAACACCACTCACCACCATTTTTGTCCGGATGGATAACACATATTTTTTAAAAGGTTTTTAAATTAATTACTTTTTTTTGTCTAAATTAAGATTTGGGATGATTTTTTTTAATAAAAATATGCAAAAATAATATAACATAAGTACCTGAATTTCAAATAATTCCATCTTTTATCACAGTCTATAGATTTCACGAAGCGAAATTAAAAAATCCAAAATTTAATAATAGTTTCGAAGAACCTACGGTAGCTTTTACATGAATAAATGAAGTATTTAGTCCTGTAAGTTTCCGTTTATTTTAACATTTGTTTTGGCGATTAAGTGAAAAATCAACTTTATAAGGATTTAATTATTTTTTCATAAACAATACAGATTTGTTGCCTACATAGCCACAAAAGTTAAGCAAAGATGAGCCGTATGGGTGACCATTTTGGGAATGCCAGGCGCTGTATAGGTTGGAGATATCTAGTATTACGCTTGGTCGTGTTTCTGAACGAGAGTGTGTGGTAGACGCAAAGTCCCCCACACTTTAAACTAAAGTCAAGCGCAAGTCACAGCAAAAAGGAAAAGGGGGAGATAACAACTGTTTGTAGGCTTTTATGGTCTACCATAGGTGAAGAAATATCACGTAACAACAAATTGCTGAAAGAAATCGTATTTTTAGAAAAATGCACAGTTAAGTATCGACTTTTTCTTTTTTAGTATCGATTCTTCAGAGCATTTCCTATTTAATGGTATATTAGCAGTATTTGAAGAAATAAAAGAAAATTATTAAATTATTTTTCAAAGATTAAAACGTAGTGCTTTTATTTAAGAAATAAAGTATTAAAAGTAGTGTTATTATTGAAGAAATAAAAGGAAATTATTAATTTATTTTCAAAGATTTAAAAGTAGTGATTTTCATAAAAATAATGAAAATATATATATATATATTTTTTTTTTGCTAATCTGAAAGAATAATTGTTATTAACATATTCAACGAATTTCATACTTCAAAACACGATGAATGAAAAATTAAACGCATTCAAAATTCGTATTTTCAACCTTAAAATCTGATACGTGCACAGTTGTTTTTTTTTATCTACAATCCTCACCTTCCTCACAATGCAATATATTTTGCTCGGTTTCAGCTGATTATTTTAAATATATTTGTAACCACAAAAAAAGAAGAGTATATATATATATATATATATATATATATATATATATATATATATATATATATATATATATCGATTATGAAAAAAGTACATCGTTATAAAGTTCATTCTTCAGTTAATAATCGGTAAAAATTTCGTATTGATTGGATAATTACATGATTTTTGGTAAATTTTTAAAGAGAGACTCCATCAAAAGTGCCTAGTGAACATATACAAAAACATTAGAACAATATTTTGTATAGGGACTTTTCAGTAAGGCACTTTTAATATATAAATATGACAGATATACCATATATATTTTTAAGGGAGGTTGGCGATGGTCCAGTGGTTAATGACACTTACGACCTAGGTGTTCCAAGTTCGAATTCAGTTGATTTCACAAAAATCACTTTCACTTAAGATGCTGGCAACCTTCTCGATATCGCTACTGTAAATACTTGATGTCTCTCTAGAAAGAGCTCCGAAGGAAACAAATGCCAAAAATAGAATCTTTTGGATGATGATGATGATGATGATGATGATGATGAATATTTTTTCTAAAATAAATTTTACAAGAAATAAAATTATTAATTATATTCATTTTGCAATATTTTTCAGTCAGTGTCCGATAGTGTTTATATATACATTAAGACTTCACTTACTCAGAACTTTTGCCGATGGTTTAAGTGTCAACTATTGAGAAAGAATGAGTTTCGATCCCTGTTTAAAGTGATTCCTTGTTTTAATCTTTTTCAAATTTTCTTGATGTCATCTTTTTCAAATTTTCTTGATGTAATCTTTTTCAAATTCAAGGTGATATATATATATATATATATATATATATATATATATATATATATATATATATATATATGTGTGTGTGTGTGTGTGTGTGTGTGTGTGTGTGTGTGTGTGTGTGCACTCACGCGTGTATGTGTGTGAGAATAAACTTAATTAAATAAGTTTAAATATATTGAACTAAAAACCAATATTTCTTTAAAAGTGCTCAATACGTATGCAGAGCTATTATAAGTGAAAGTATATAAGTATCAGACAAACCCAACGCGGAATAATCTACGTTTCGACGATGTTAATAGTCTTCTCAGTCTTGAACTCTTCAAGAGATGATTAACATCGTCGAAACGTACATTAATAAGCGTTGTTTTTTCTGATCTTTATATAATTTTCACTTGAATATATATATATATATATATATATATATATATATATATATATATATATATAATATTTAAAAAATGACATAATAATTATATCATTGTTTCTACGCTACCAAACATGTGCTGTCAAGAATTGAACATTTTAACATACAGAAAAAATAAAAATTAAGCTGAACAACATTTTGGAATTTGGAATATAGACTTTTGTCTATATTGTCAAAAGTAAAGCCTCCTATTTTTGAAAAGTTGAATAGCTATGAAGACAGGGTGGAATTTAATAACGCATATCTGCTTCTGACACACGTCCATGACTGGGATTACTTTCTTATAATCTCACACCGTCAATATCTGCAACAGTGAGATGAAATTTCAGGTCATGAATGCATAAGTAAGGTCATCATAACAATACAATTTGCAATCTCCTCTGATTGATTTGAGCGAAATAAAAAATATGGCATTTGGAACGCCCGTTGTATAAATATGGCAAATAAACCATCAATATTCTCCCAAAATAAATTTCTCAAGAAAGAAAATTATTTTATTTTATTTCTAATATATTCATTATGAGATACTTTTTAGTCAGTGGCCGATAGTGCTTATGCAAACATTGAGATTTTGCTTACTCGAAGTTTGTGACAATGGCCTCACGGTTTGAGCGGCAATTATCAACAAAGTGGAGTAAGTTGGATCCTGGCTTGAAGTGCTCCCCTCTTTAGCTACACTGAACAGCTGGAATACAGCAAAAACAATCCATTGCAAATGATAACTAGATAGGTTCAATCTCTGGCTAAGGATGGGTGTTAGTCTAGCCACTCTGATGAGCTGTAATACAGCAAAACAGTCTGTATGTAGATGACTATATTTTAAGCCCCCCCCCCTCTTTAAGTAAAGAACAGTCATAAAATGATTTCACTCGCTGCTTAATACGAAGCTCTCTGTTTGTTTGTAAATAAACAAGTCAGTCGAGCACTGTACAAGTGGTGAGCAAGTTTCTATATAAACGAGGTCGATTATGGGCTCCACTCTCATGGGCTAGATGTAAAAACTGCCAACTATCAACAAGATGATTGTAGGTTCAATCTCTGGCCAAGAATGGGTGCTAACCTAGCCGCACTGATGAGCAGTGATACAGTGAAACAGTCTGTATGTAGATGACTATATTTTAAGCCAACCCCCCCCCTTCTTTGGGGAGAGCGCTCTGTGTGTAAATAATCAAGAAGGTCAGGCACTGTAAAAGCTGTGGGCAAGTATGTATATTAATGGGCATTTGATGAGGTCACTTATAGGAACCAGTCCCATGGGCCGGAGGTTATAACTACCGACTTATCAACTAGATGATTGTAGGTTCAATCCTTGGTTAGGGATGGGTGCTAGTGATACAGTGAAACAGTTTTTATGTTGGATGACTATATGACGGTAAAGCATTTTTATGTTAGATGACTATATGACGGTAGAGCATTTTTATGTTGGATGACTATATGATGGTAGAGCATTTTTATGTTGGATGACTATATGACGGTAGAGCATTGTCGTTAAATGATTTCGTTAGCGTTATGTGAAGCTCTCTGCTTGTTTGTAAATAAACAAGCAAGTCGAGCACAGTAAAAGCAGTGGGCAAGTATCTATTTATATATAGGCATTTGATGAAGTCGTTTATGGACATCGATCTCATGGGCCAGAGGTTAGAACTGACGACTATCAACTTGATGGTTGTAGGTTCAAACCTTGGTAGTCTAGCCATATTAGTAAGCTATGATACAGGGAAACGGTCTGTATGTGTATGACTATATATATATAAGTTATGGAAATATATATGCCATTTAAGCTAAACAGAATATTTTGTGTTTCATTCTAGTGAGAATTCGTCAGGCTTATGCAGTAAATACTGAAAAATTTATGCTTAAAATTATATCTTCATATATCAATTATGTGATTAAATGAAGTAATCATATATATATTTTATAAAGCTTCCCTCTTTGGTAGAGCACTCTCGTAAATTATCTTACTCGCTACTCAATTTAGCTGAAATAATGCGAAGCTCGCAATTTGTTTACAAACAAAACGTTTGAGCCCTCTACGAATAGCGGACGGATGTTTATTTAAATACGCATTCCGACAGTTTAATTTCGGCCACCGATTCCGTAGTCAGGGGGTAGGACTGCCGACTGTCATCACGACGGTTCTAGGTTCGATCCTCGGCTTGGGAGAGGTGTTAGTCTAGCGGCACTGATGAGTTGTGAAACAACGAAACAGGTCTGTATGTCGATGACTAAAATATATTTTATATATATATATATATAAATGATTGTACTACTGTTGCTTACTCCAATGAACTCTGGTGTTTATAAAATACTGCTCAATAAAAAATAGAGCTGTATTATTATACAATTTGCTTTATTTATACAAACATTATTGGCTAAATATTTGCATAAATTTTTTAGTTGAAATTTCTTTGGAAATCGGCGTCGTCAGGCCTCAACTGGTTTCAAATGCACTTGAAACTAATTGAGAGTGGCCTGATGATGCTGGATTTTGAAATAGATTATAGCTAATACAAGTATCCACTGAATTAGCCAATAACGACTGTATGAATTATACAATATATATATATATATATATATATATATATATATATATATATATATAAATGAAAATTCTGAATTAAATTCAGCAATTTTTTTTTAATTTACAACAAATTTATTATTCGATAAGGAATAATGCGATGATGATATGAGTCATCGATTGGAAATCCAGGAATCAAGGAAATAACTTTAAATTTTTGTATTCCTTGTTGAATAATAAATTTGTTGTAAATTATTTTCAAATTTACTGAATTTAATTCCAAATTTTCAACTTCTTTATCTCATTGGTGTTGTCTTATAAATATTATACTAATATTTATATGGACTTTCATTTTGCAGTATTATACAAGCTGCAATCTGGAAGCATTTCACTATATATATATATATATATATATATATATATATATATATATATAAATTTATGCGTAAACTTTAAGTATTTACTTCAAAAGTGCTCAATACGCAGGTAGAGCTAGTTAGTAAGTTATAAAATATATATGGCGATTAGGGTTAAGAAGCTAGATATCCAGATTAAATAGAGCACACACAAAGGAACAGGTATACCAGAGGTCAAATAGGCCTTTGTTCAGTAAGTGCATGTTCATTGTCTGATAGGAAGGGCGCGGTGGATACTAGAAAGCTGATTGGCTTACTAAAATATCAATAGAAGATGCATATATAAAAATGACAAATAACCACAAAATTTGAGCATATGCCTGAAGAGTCCTAGAGTGGATGGAATGCGGAATATGCAGTGTAGCTTAATCGCCATATATATTTTATAACTTACTATATATATATATATATATATATATATATATATATATATATATATATATATATATATATGCATGCATCTAGCAGGGTTTGGTTAAGAGAGTAAAGTCTTCAGTATGAACTGACGTTATTGATTATTGTTGACATGTATTTTTTTAGTTTTTTTTTTTGTGTGTGTGTGTGTGTGTGTGTGTGTGTGTGTGTGTGTGTGTGTGTGTGTGTGTGTGTGTGTGTGTGTGTGTGTGTGTGTGTGGCGAAAATTGCTTGATAGCGCTAGGAGAGCCAATACCGCCTAGAGCTACCGAAATTGTGTGTATCGCCCTTGTTGGTAGCTGATAAGCGCAGGGTATCGCTCGTGCTTTCACATGTTGAACGATGAAATTTAATATATATATATATATATATATATATATATATATATATATATATATATATATATATAGTCTAAAATATTATTTCTTTATTTCCTCAACAATTTATTTCCACTTAGTCGATTAAAACAATCTTCAGTGAATTTCTTTTAATGGTGTTTTTCTTAGCGTTAATCATTAAGTTGACACACAGATGCCACTCCGCGGTTTATCCAGTGTTTTTCAGGTTCGTCCGATGGCAGCTGAATTATGAGTACAAAATTTGTAGAATGACCAGTTGTTGAGAGAGTCCCACGTCGAGCGTTGGTCTTATATACAGGGCACGAGTATGTCGGCTTCTTGGTGAACTTGTTAATATCATTAGGTTTCAACCAGATCTGTAAGAGATGCTGTCAAGGATTATATCAGTAATGATGAAAAAATTATGGTAAAAGAAATTGAAAACAACGAAGTACATATATATATATATATATATATATATATATATATATATATATATATATATATATATATATATATATATAAGGAACTTTTGTACCTGTGTGTGTGAGTTCCCAATGCACTTGGAAACAGCTGGGCCGATTTTTTGTTTTAAATTTCACAAAGAGATATTTGATGTATCTGGGAGTGTTCTCTTGTAGGTTTTGTATCAGAATGCATCTGATAAGTATTGAAAATCGACTATCGAAAAAATCCGTTTTTGACCAAAATTATCACTTTTATAAAACCTAACATCGCAAGCGCATTTGAGAAGTTTTATCGCTGACACAAGCAGAAAGGCTCAGCCTATAAACTTAACTGTAGATTCTTTTATAAGACGGTTCCATGTTCGAAATGAATGTTTCTGTTTAGAGCACAATTGAACAACGACACTTGAATTTTGCTTTTTAACCCTTATTTATAGATAATTTTATAAAATCAACAGTAGAATCTCTACGGTGCAATGTAGACAAGGAGGCATGTGGAGCTTCTCTCGGTGCACAAATTGAGGGTGGTTTCTATCTAGAGCAGACAATCAATCGAGTTGATTTAAAAATGGGCGCTTTCACTGATTTCGATGACAATAAAAGTATGGGAGGCTGGATTATTTGTTGATCCTTATTCAATCCTGAACAAGGTCTTTACACAAAAACGGTAATTAAAAGACGAAAAGTAAATCTACAGTTTCCAGTTATTGCCTTATATAAAAAAGAGAAGAATCTCGACTGTATAGGAAGCAGTAGCCGCAGTGAATATTGTTTTTAAGTATAAACTCTCGATTCTGCAAAAAAAAAAAAAAATCAAACAAGCAATTTCTTTTAACCAATCACTTCCTTACTTTGTGCGTAATATAAAAATCCAAACACACCGCAGTTTTCCTTACAGACTAATATACTCACTTTGTGATACTTCTCAGTCGGTTGCTGATAACATAAAGATGAAAATTTCAATTACTGGAGATGTGTTCTGATTATCGAAAACTGAATGAAACGAAAATTTAAAATAATAATAATAACTAGCAGGACACGTGAAAATTCCACAGTGGCATCTTTCATATTTAATATATTTTTGCTGGACATTCTATGGGCGTTCAGCATGAATGAAGACACCATCATATTATTCTAACCCTGCGCTGTATTGTCTGGACTGATTGTTTCATTACAACCACACCAATCAATTAACCCCAATTTCATCATTTTTCATAAGTCTTGGATATGTTACTAATGTCGACAATCATTTTTCATAATTTAAACCCACATTATTGCCCCCCTTTACTAAAATAATGACCTTGATATATTATCTGGGTTATTATTTAATTACAAACACACCAATCCATTAAAATCACATTTCATCATTTTTCATAATTCTTGGATTTGTTACTAATTTCGACCATCATTTTTCATAACTTTGACCAAGAATATCGCCCCCTCCCCACTTACTAAAATAAGAACTTTGATATATTGTCTGGACTGATTATTTTGTTATAAACACACCAATCAATTAACTCACATTTCATCATTTTTCATAATTCTTGGATATGTTACAATATAGACAATCATTTTTTATATTTTTAACCCACATTATCGCCCCACTTACTAAAATAATAACTTTGGTGTATTGCCTGGGCTGATTATTTCATTACAAACAAACATATCAATTAACTCACATTTCATCATTTTTCATAATTCTGAAATATGTTACTAATTTCAACAATGATTTTTCATAATTTAAACCCACATTATCGGCCACCGCTTACTAAAATAATAAATTGGATACATTGCTTGGGCTTATTATTTCATTACAAACACATCAATCAATAAACTCATATTTTTTAATTTTTCATAATTCTTGGATATGTTACCAATTTCGACAATCATTTTTCACAATTTTAACCCACATTATCGCCCCCTTACTAAAATAATAACTTTGATATATTATCTGGGTTATTATTTAATTACAAACACACCAATCCATTAACTCACATTTCATCATTTTTCATAATTTTTGGATATATTACTAATTTCGGCAATTATTTTTCATAATTTTAATCCATATAATCCCCCCCCCTTACTAAAATATTAACTTTGATATGGTGCCTGGGCTTATTATTTCATTACAAACACACCAATCTATTAACTCACATTTAATAATTTTTCATAATTTTTCGATATGTTACTAATTTCGACAATCATTTTTTATATTTTTAATCCACATTATTGCCCCACCTTACTAAAATAATATATGTTCCACCTATCTTATCTAATCCTTGGTGATGCCGCCTATTCTGCTAGTATATATCTTCCACCTATCTCACTCGATCCAAGCGATGCTAGGTATTCTGCTACTATATGTTTTCTAGCTATCTCATTCAATCCTGGGCGACGCTGGGTATTCTGCTAGTATATATTTACACTTATCTCATCCAATCCCAGGACTGACTTCATGTCCACCATCCACTGTTAAAACTTTACATCAAATAAAGTAATGTTTAAATCATAAACTGTTTCAGCCACATCCGGGACTGACTTTATACCCCAAACCCACTATTAAAAATATACATGAAATAATGTAATGTCTAAATCGTAAACTGTTTCAGTCATTTCCGGGAGTGACTTGATATTCCCCACCCCACTGTTAAAAATATACTTGAAATAAAGTAATGTTTAAATCATAAACTGTTTTGGCAGCTTTTTGAAATTAATACATAAAAACATTAACACGGTTAGGGATTAGGCAACCATTACTTCAACATGAATTTCTGAATGTACTATCAGTTTCAGCATTCCAATGGAATTAATTCTCCCCCTCCTTAAGAAGAGTTTTTGCAATTACTGTCATGAGGATATTAAGGATGAAAATATGAACTCAGGATTACTTGATATATTTTCGCGATTTTTGGAATGTTACAAATAAGCCCTAGTATGCACTGGTCCATTTACCTGATTTTTGGAATCAGCAGGCCATCCATGTGATTTTTGGAATATGACATCTTATGTCAATGAAGTACATCATAAATATATCATAAGCATCTTTTTTAACAGAAGATAATGACGTCATCACCGGAAGTAAACACGTCAGACTATCACTCCCCTACTCGAAAAGAAGGAGGAGATTATGCCTGGGATCTCATTAAACACTCACCAAATCCATTAACTCACATTTAGCATAATCTATACATTAATACGATAGCATGTGTGTTCTTAAACCTCAACCAATGAAAGTTACCAGAAATGTGACACGCAAAATAACACACACGCTATCGTATTAATATATAGATAATAATAATAATAATAATAATAATAATAATAATAATAATAATAATAATAATAAATATTCATCTAAACTCCTTGCTAACTCCCGACTTCAAATGTCATTTTTATCGACCGTTCTCCCAATCTCTCTTTCTCAGCTGTGCTAATCTTTCCCCTTCATTTTTTTTCACAGCAGTCATTGTCCTCATATACAAAGTAAAAACGTAATATGCGGCCGTAGTTGAGATTATACTCACTAGATGGGCTGCCTACCATAGCTTAAGAGAGCCCAATCTACCGTCAAGAGAAGGATAAACCGCGCTAGTTTCCCAACCTGATATTTTACCTCGTGGTACATACAGTGCCCTGTCTTCCACAATGGTCACCCATTTGGTACTGTTCAGGTTGGAGATTGCTTAATCTCGGTGATCTGGCAAAAACCGGTGTGTCAACATGATTGTGCTGTACAATATACAAAGTAATGTCATTTGCATATTAATAAACCATATATGAATGAAAGCTCTACATTTCTTGTTCCTTTCTTAATTCCGTCACCTAACAGGATAGACAGAGGTGACGTTGCTTGTGTAAGTCACGTTTTCATTACTTTCGCCACAAATTAATTTGGATCTTGGCCTGAAGCACTTCCCTGTAACAAATGGCTTCAAATGCATTAAAAACAGTTGAAACTAGTGTTCTGATGATGCTAGATTCTGAAAGAAATTACAGTTAAAACATGTATGCACATATGTAGCAAATAATGTTTGTATAAATAAAGAAAACTATACACAATATATACATATATATATATATATATATAGTGTGTGTGATTGTATGAATTCCTGAATTCCATCATCTCGACTACGGTCGAAAGATGATAATGATGATTTCATATCAAAATATTTAGTTTCTTTGATTCACATGTGTTGATATATATGGGGATGGGAAAGGATTATTTTGTTATCTATCTATATAATTATAAAACTCAAATGACATTGTAACGGGTGTTGTAACCCAACATCTGGTTTACGACTTCCGGTTGCGCATGCATACATAAACAAATAATCAACGCGACAATAAAACGTATTGTTTTACTGTGTACATTTTCAGCGTCCCAATTTTTTTTTCGCGTTTAAATTATCCAAATAAACAATTGTTAATACTTTCTGCATTTTTTTTACATCATTAATTTCCGTATTATGTTCAAGTTACTTTGACGCCATTTTCTTACAAATAAATCTACTTTAATCCATTGACAACCATAAGAGCATTTTAAAACAGCGATTTACGCACCGCCTTCCTCTTTCGAATTTATTTTCCATTCTTTATATATCTTTCTTAGAAAACATTCATACATTTTCTTCTACACTGCCAACATAAATAAATAACCCTGAAAATATGTCTTTTTTAATTTGCATAACAAATAAATAATCAACGCGACAATAAAACGTATTGTTTTACTGTGTACATTTTCAGCATCCAAAGTGTTTTTGTTTTTTCGTGCTTAAATTAAAAGATATATCAAAATTTGAATTTAACTTTAAGTATTATGGTATCTGTTCAGTGCACATTTACCTATAAGTATGGCAAACCACTTATAATTTAATGGCTGTAAGTTTTCTTTTTTTTCAAAAATAAACAATTATAAACAGAACGACTCATAGAAATCTATCTACATTCTTTTTTTAATTTTAATATACTTTCATAGAATTGTTTGTTATGTCACAAAAAAACTATTTTCTTTACGGCACAAGTGTCACGTTCATACATTAATTCCATAGCTAATATAACATACTGACCCAACGGGTCAGGGGTATTCTAGTATAATTGTGGACCATGCGCTCTTGCTTGAATCTTGTCTTCACCAATCGGGCGAGTCCGTCTTTTAAAAAAGGGATGACAGGTGCATATATACAATTAAATTTACCAAAATGATCCAAGATGGTAAAACTAAAGTATATTATAAATATTAAAGAATTAATATTTAAAAAGTAATTTTTTCTCTAGTTTATTTTTTTTTTCTTTAGTTTTTTTCTCTTCTTCTTCACTCATTTTTCTCAATTACACCTTGTCTCGGCAGCCGAGTTTAATGCATATCTTATTTTTCTTTTAATAATATTATTGGAATTCTTTCCTCTTTTTCTTGTACCTATTTGTGAATTATTCCACAGATTTCAGCCTTTTGGATTATTTTGGCCATCTTCCAATTACGCGATTTCCTTGGATTTTACTTGTGCGAATGGAAATTTAACTAACTTTCTTGAATTTACATTTTTGGATGTTTCGTCATTGGATACTCTATCTTTCACCAGACAATCCATTCACGTGAAATTACCTTTTTCTCCGTCCTATTCCCTCTGCTTCACTTTTTGTTATCAAGTAAGATCTTTGACTTACTTACAGTTTCATCAAATACTTTTGCAAGCAAAATCCGATCCCGCATTTTGCTAATTCCTACCCTCTGATGAGAAGGAAAGTATTTCTTTGAAACTCTGCGGATTAAGGACTATCCACTTATTTAGTGTTTCCTTTACAAATTAAATGTTTTTAACTCTTTTTCAAAGATTTTTTTTTTAACATGTTTTATTAACTATTTGCTCTTATATATATATATATATATATATGCACCTACGACCACCGGCGACGTCTAGCACAGTGGTTGGATGTCAGAGAAGCTCCACAACACTTCCTGAAGCCGAAATTGCACAAAAAAGTGTATGGTGACTGTTTGGTGGTCTGCGGCCAGTCTCAACCATCACAGCTTCTTGAATCTGAGCGAAACGATTACAACGGAAAAGTACTGCCACAAATTGACAAAATGCACCAGAAGCTCAAACATATGTGCTCGAGATTGGTCAATATGAAGGGACCAATTCTCCTCCATGACAACACTCGCTGCATGTTGCTCAACTGACCCTCCAGAAGCTAAATGAATTGGGCTACGAGGCTCTGCCTCATCTGCTCTATTCACCAAACTTCTCGCCCATCGATTATCACTTTTTGCAATCGAAAAATGCGTTAAAAGCCGAGACGATGCTAAATCAGCATTCAATGACTTCATCGCTTCTAAAACTCCGGATTTTTATGCTAATCGGATAAATAAACTTGTTTCTCATCCGCAAAAATGTGTCGATTCTAATGGTTCTTATTTGGAATTTCAAAAAACTAAAATTATTTTTTCACCAACCTAGTTTTGATCTCACATATTTAATATAAAAATTGATAGAAAATTACCTCTATAATAATAAATACATAATCTGCATGGATTAAAATATCATATTTAAGCGTATCTTACAACCGGGCAACGCTGGGAGGCCTGCTAGTTTTTTATTAAAATTAATAGAAACATGGATAAAATTATAACCTATTTTAAGTAGTTAACTTTGAAATGTCCAGGGTAATCATTGAAATACACTTGTAGACGTTTCGCGTCTAAGATTTCTCTTTCCTTGAATACCTGATGTGGTGCAAACTTGTGTCAATTTTTCGCATTGACACCGAGAAGAATTTTTTTTTTTTTCTCTTTTTATAAGAACGAGAATTTGCTTATGATAAACAATGCTGATATGCAAACACAAACTTTCCTTATTGCACCAAAACATCTAAGATTTTACCTTGTAAGTGAACCACTCTGGGTTTAATCCCGAGTCTTTTCTCAATAGAAAACAAGCGGTGACCTTTACACTTTGACCTCACGTTGACTTCTAAAAAACATTCGTATTTTATAAATGCAAAAAAAGGATACGACAGGTAAAGGATCAAAGAGAATCTTGGGTAATGATTCTGCAAGGAGGTGATGTTCACGACTCCATCGAGCACCTTCCAAAAACAGACCCTGCAAGAAAAGAAAGATTGAATGATGGTGACATGAGCTGTTTTACATGTGAAAATAAAGTTAGATGAAATAAGACTGGGGGTGGTGGGGGCTTTGCCTGAGCGTGAAATACGCTTAAATATGATGCTTTTATTTGTCCAGATTTCGTATATATTATCATAGAGTCGTGATTTCAAAAGTAAAAAAAAATATTTCTGTGCCATCAGCTAGAATTGAAACCAAAACTCTAGCATTCAAACCTGGTGTATGTATAAAATGTTTACCGATTTTTTTTTTTTAATTTGGACCCATTTTTGACCCCTCAAAAACAATTTTAAACGGTCAAAAACCAAAGAAAAAAAACGGCTAGTAAAAAATCCAGTTATTAGAGACCCATAGTGCCGCTCTACAACTTTTACTTTGGGAAGAGATAGAGTTTGAAAATATGGCGACAGACTGACAGACAGACGGTCAGATGGACCGACAGACATACATTTGCGTATTAGATTTTAAAGTGAAAACATGTCTTATTCAGTTCTTCGTATTTCACCTGACAATAACATTTTTATTAGCAGGAAATCACAGAAAACTTTAGAGAAAGATTTGTAAAACAAACCATTAAATTGCTAAAAGGATTTTTTTCGTGTTTGTCTTGAATCAATTCAGTTTGAAAAGATTTTGAAGTTGATTCTAATCCATTTTACGTTGCATATCTTTAAATTAGAAATCAATTTTTAACAAAATCAAACAAAAAAGAGACAATTTACACACCAACCTTTATGAAAAAAGAGTGCTTATTCAGATTAACACTTATGGCGACAAACAAAAATGAAGAAAAACTTTTATCGTGTACCTAATTGTCACGGAATGAAGATGGTATATTCCAAAAATCATAAAAATTGACCAAGTAGCTTTTTATTTCCGAAAACAAATTTGCTTTTTATTTCCGAAAACAAATTTGCCGTTTTTTTTTTAACAATAAGTCAAGGCTGAAGTAATTTTAATATTCTTCGAATTTAGTCTTTGTATAAAATTACCCTTCTAAGAAAAGTTTTCATAATTTGAAAATTTTATTTTCTGAAAAAATAAAAATTTAACAAAAAAAAAAAAAATACACGTTATGTTAATAAATTACTGTTTGGCTTTAAATATTGTCTTTTCGGCATTATATAAAAAAAAAAACATTAAAATGAAAATCAGTTTTCTGCCCTTGATTTTATCATCGTCGCTATTCCCCCCCCCCCACCTAATGGAGACGAAGAGACGGAGTGAAATTTGATTTTCTTGAATAAAAAAAAAGCTACTTAATCAAATTACGTGATTTTTGGAATATTTTATCTTTGTTCCGTGACATTTCTATATTTTATTTACTTTGCATTGCTGCTATAAGTGCTAATCTGAAATAAGCATTTTTTTCTATTTGTGAAAAAAATCTAGAAATCTCTTAAAAATAAAGGACTTTACATAAAAAATATTTCTATAATGTTTATTATTTCAGACTAGCGGGGTGGTGGCGGCGTTGCCTGGTTGTAAAATACACTTAAATATACTTTAATTCGTGCAGATTTCGTATTTATTATTACAACAATTCTTTTCTTCGCTCTTTGTCGGAAACATCGCTCCTGGAATGTGAGGACTAAAGGACAAAATAAAGGAAGCGAGAGTTATACGGCTGCCGAAAGTAAATCATGATCTACTTTCTACTTTCTTTAAGCAAGTTTCTCTCGAAGTAGAGGAGTACTTCATTTAGGGTTAAGTTGAGATTTGTTTCTACAATTTAAAAAAATACTCTCTTATCAGCATAGATGAACCGCTCAAATGGTTCTGGTCAAATGGTTGATCATTGGTATATATGTGATGCAGTATTGGAGTCAGCACACTATCCTGAGGTGAGCCATTCTTTTGTCATCGCTAACAACTGTCGTTCAAAATAATTCTGAGGAAGTTTGGGAGTGGCCGCTCTTTTGCAGCTCCAGAAGCAGTGAACCCACATCAAAAGAAAGGCTTACGGACAGAGAGGGGTGAAAGAATGATTCATGCTTGTTGATGGAATTAGGAATTTGAGAGTGAGAAAGCACTTGAAATTAAAGCAAGCATATAATAAATAGATAAAATTTAAAACCGATGATAAAGTTTGAAAGCGCTAGGATCTTTTGTGAAAAGTTAGTGGTTTATAGTGTCAAACGTGATAAACAGATTAACAAAAAATGGTTTCTGTTATGATGCCCACCTGTTCTGCTGACCTTCTTTCCAGTTTACTACAATATTGTTGTCTTCAAGTCCAATGTAAACAAGTTCTTGCTGAGCGATTCCCTTAAATAATCAAATCATACCAAATTCCCACTACTAACGATTACTACACTGTTGTCCTGCTGACCACCATACATCCATTAACCTTTATCCTCGAGTGGCCTTTTATCCTTAATAAGTGGTGACTCCCTTGTAAAAAAATGTGCTTAGTGAGATTCGGGATTGACTTATTGTTGATTTGCCAGCTCGGAAACCGCTTTATTGGTGGGGGGGGGGTGATTCAGCGACTGAGGTCAACCTATTGAGGATTAGAGGCTGAATTAACTTAAATGACTGACATAGCAGAAAGATCGCGCAGAAACGTTTTGCATGCGTTGGATCATTGCCTGGTTTGAGAGGAGCGATTCAGTTTTTTTTTCTCTGGATCTTTGGGCTGCTTTTTGTCAGAATGCAGTTGTCCATCAGTTCAATGACCCATTTTCGTGTCAGAGATCCAAAATGTTAGATTGTCTCTGTGAAAATATCATCTAGGTCAATGGGTTTATCAGATGATGGTGACACTTTTGGCATTTTTGTGAGAGTTGTTTGTGGCTTGAGATGATAATTCCTCTAAGTTTTTATATTGATTCAATGATTGTCCATATCTTCGCTAGTATAAAAAATCTGGTTTGGAGACCCAATAGGTGGATGGTTAAGCACTACAACATCTTTCTGGCAACTCCCACAACTGTTCTGGCTCTGACCATATTGGCTTGCTTTTCCATCGGACTTTGTCTGCAATGCTGAGAGGGGGGCCCTAGTAACTGGGCAAACCTAGGTTTCCTTATCACCCACCCAAGCATGCATCCGGAAGAGGCAACTTCATCTTCGAACAGCAGACACTGTAGTGCACCAGACTAGTTGCAGAGCGCCATTGTCTCACAGAAAGTTGCCATCACATCGATGCTTCTGTGTTTCTCCTGTGATCTTTCTATAATAATGATTATTCCATCCACATGAGAAGTGTGGAGATCTTTAGGTTCAGTGATTTTTTTTTTCTAGGCAGAGAATATTACAGAGCGATGCTTTCTACAGAGTTTTGCAACAAGACTAATTGTAGACAGAGCGGCCTAGAAAGAAAATGGCCACTGAGTTCTTAGAATGTGTTTGACAAATTTTGTAAATGATGCTTATGACAATGACTTCATGTGAACTGAAGAAAAGAAAGTACTATTCCAATTAGTCATGAAGCTGGCTGACAATTGTGAAATGATTTAATGGATTGCCATGGAAGTGTAAAATCTGTAATATACTATGCACGTTGAACCGTTATTCGCAATCAATTGATGGTTGGAGCTGAAAATGTTAAAAAGATTGATTACATCGTTCAAAAAAAACTCTTTTTAAACGAAGCAAACTTTCCTTTTGAATCTTTACAATTTATATGTGGAGTGAGGATTTCTTTCAGTTTCACTTTTATATAAAACTCGAACTCAGCGGCCATTTTCTGTCTAGGCCACTGTGTCTACACATTATCGCAACAGATCTTCTTTAATTGTTCATAGTGCTTCAACTTGAAAGATATGATAGTAAATAACGGTCTTGGCGGTGTGTTGACCTCTCTTCATTCTTTGAGCTGATAAGCTACTGACATTCATTGAGTTAATGAACATCACTTGTTTTTTACTTTGCTTCAAAATGTTTGGTAGAATTTGCACTTGATTTTACTTGGTACGGATCGTCGCATGAACGCTTATATCCTACTTTTAGTAAACATTTATCAACCCTAACCTCAAAAATGCCAAAACAAAAATAGAAGTACCCTTAAAATATATTTATTTAAAAAGTAAAAGTAAAAAAAAAAAAACATAAAAAACAACAACAACAACAACAACAACAACAACAACAACAACAACAACAAAACAATATAAACTCGACTTTCAGAAATGTGGCTTTGAAAAAAAAAAAACAGTGCTTTTTTGTTGTCTTTATGGTGGAAATTGCTCCAGACAAGGCATGAAGCCATCTATAATATAAATCTCACCTGTCTGTTTAAATGTATGTATGTATGTATGTATGTATGTCCGCCTAAAACTTTTGACAGAGGCGACGGATTTTCACGAGAACTGTATCGTTTTGAAGTGGGACTCTTCAGACTACAAATATTGAAAAATTGGCTAAAAACTTCATCCTCAACTGGGCACTTTTCTATAAGGAGAGGTCGCTTTTTTCGCCGATATTTTCAAAAATCATCCCCTCTTTTCAATTGACTAGCCTTAATATAAACTTTCGCCACTTCCGGTTTGGCGATGGACGCAACGGAAAAAGACGTCACGTTTTTTGGGTTTTTTTTCACGTCATTTCCTCCTTCGTGATACAGGTTCGAACCTGCCTGCCTACAATCATTTTTTCTTTTTGCTCAACACACACCTCCAAACACCCGGGCAACGCCGGGCACCCAAGCTAGTCTGATATAAGAAACTAAAAAGTATTGCTTTAATAAGTGTTCGATAGATAGTTTCCGACCAAGAAAACAGTAATTCTTTGCTCTTTGTCAGATGGCTGTGTCTGTGTCCCATTTGAAGGTTCTTGATAAATTTCAGAAACGTATCTTCTTTACTGTTAGCACTTTCTCACAGACGTGATGTTGCTAGACTCAATCTTTTTTACAAATACTATAATGGCATGTGTTCCTCAGAATTGTCTTATCTATTCCTTGCTTCCTTTGTTCCAGCTCGTTTGACTCGTCTAGAGGTCTCTATCAATTCGTTGTTTTTATGCCTCATTTCAATACAGCGTCCTATTCTAGTAGCTCCTTTCCAAGAATTGCAAGGTTGTGGAACTCCCTTCCTGCTCACTGTTTTACTTTCTACCTTCAACCTTGTTTTACTTTTAAGGCTAAGGTCAATAGGTATCTCTTGCTTTGCAATAACCATCATTCGTTTTTCTTATCCCCTTGCATCAAGTGGTTTCATACCTTGTCTCAAGCGATTTCCATACGAAAAAAGAATAATCATGGAATGTTTTTTTTTTTTTTTCTTATTCACCCCAAACAATGCACATTGCCATTTGGGCGTAAGGGGGGTACACTATTTGGAACCATATTTAGAGGGATACAATGTAGGAAGTTGAGCAGCAAGATGTTTGTTCACATTACATTTACATTTCTGCATATCCAGGAAGTAGGAGAAAGAAAGAGAATCCCAAGTTCGAGGGATGAAACTACTAGAGTAGAAAGCTTTCCAGCATTAGGGATCTCTATAGTGAAGGGGTAGAATTTTGCTGCTTGTCAGGTTAAAGGACAAAATAAGTGGAGCGAGAGTTACAAAGTTGCTGAGAGTAAAACCTCAACTAGTTTTCGCTTTTCCTTTTAAGTTGAGGAACGATATGGAAACCCAATCAGTCCTTTGATAAAAAAACCCCAAAAAAACAAAAACAAAAAATAATAATAAAGCGCATCTGAAAGGAAAGGGAAAAAAAAGATGACAGGAATAAAGAAGAGGCAACGTACATTGACATATGCACCATCCTCGGGTGCAGCATCCATTTCTTTCTCGACTTTCATCAACTCAAATTCAAAGCTGACCAGATCGATGGGTATCGTATATTTCCGCGCAAAATTCTGTGCCACTCCTATAAGTCAAGAGAAAAAGATGAGGCAAAAACTCCATTGCAAAACAAACTGAGAAAGTGAAATCAAACTGTGAAAATAAATTTGAGTTTGAAATAATTTTTTTCGAAAAATCTCATCAGACTTCTGAGGAATTCTCAAGAAATGGTCTTCTTCCCTCTTTCTTTTTTAACATGTCACTGCTTAGCAAAGTCAATTGTTGGATATTTGGACCGTGTGTGCCAAGAAATCTTTCTTTGCATCTGCATTATCAAATGTACCAAAATGTTATTTGAATAAAATCTCCAAGGTGTCTCGAAGTAAAACAATGATAATTACCAAATGTATCTAAAGGTCATTTGAATAAAAATTATAAATCTAGCAGACACCTGCTTAAAAATGAAACAAACTTGAAATTGTCAGAAAAAAATTAAAAGTATGATATTTAAAAGGTCATTTTTTGGTGAAAGGTTATGCAGGTGCAATCGAAGTCAAGTCAGTCCAGTTCATCATGGTGCCCAAATAAACCACCCTTGGGGTGTGGTTGCAGTGACAATACTATTCTAAAAGAGAATTTCAAACCTAATTAAAAGATACACCAGACCAACTAACCTAAACAAAAAGATTAAAATAATATATTATACTAAATTTAAAACCTCCAATTTAATAATTTAAAACTATAAGAATATGCCACACTAAACCAAACTAATGTAGTGTATAAATTTATTTGCCCCTTAGAAGAATGTCTCTGAACCCACACTAAAACTCATACAACACATACATAGGCCCCACCATAAGAACACTCTCCCAACGACTAACCTATCATTTAGCTGACAATAGCGCCATAAAACAACACCTATCATCCCATGATAAAAACCTACAGTCGTCTAACATTATCTTAACTAAAAATACTAAAATTCGATACTTTAAGAATTGCATACGACGATTAAAATTACTAGAAGCCATACTTATAAAAAAACTACAACCCCTTTTTAACCGGATCTCTAACCGTATTTAATAACTAAGAAGAAACTAAATAAATAAAGTATAAAATAAGAAAATCGAAATTAAAAATAAAAACAATTCGCCCCTAACCATCATGCACCCACCTTTATAACAAAAAAAAAAACTATAAATACAATAAGCCTCAAAGAAAAAGGAAAAGAAAACGATAACAACAACAATTGCTCCTGACGACGATCGGATGCACCGATAGAAAGCGCTTGAGAAGAATATGGCTGAACAACAAATTTTGCGGCGCCATTATAGGCAACATGCCAGCTGAAATAAAAAAGACTGCTTAGCGAATTGAAAAGATATCCAAAAAATTCAGAAAAAAGAATAACTCTGTTATGTTCGATCAGACGTGCGTAAATAATGACTTGCTGCCAAAATATACAAATATATATATATATATATATATATATATATATATATATGTATATATATATCTATATGTATATATATTCTTTTAAGTATACTAATATATATAGATATATGCCAAAATATACAAATACACACACACACACACACACACACATATATATATATATAAATATATATATATATATATATATATATATATATTCTTTTAAGTTCATATAGAAAAGAATATGAGTTTATCTTATTTAAAATAATTTCACCTGTTAAGAAAGATTGTGTAAAATAAAATCCTGAAATCCAGAAAGTTTGAGGAGGGCCATTATCAATCCAATCCTGAAGGAATTTTAACCTAAAAAAAAAATGAACAAATTGGTCAATTTTTTTCACATGTAGAAAATCCAAAATTTTTATTAAAATTTCAAAGTAAATTGAAGCATGACATTATCTTTTTCACATTCATTAAACAAAATAAGGTTTGTTTCATGCAAAAATTAAAAAAAAAAACCAACACAAATGGATGAATAGAACTGAGAATGTATTTTTCCCCAAAATTGAACGTGTCATCTTGACCAAGAAATTTTTTAAGAATTTCAGATATGATCTGTTTTCTTTGCAATGTAATTAATACAATACAAAAAAAAAAAACAAGTGGATTCAACCCAAGAATATTTTTTTGTGGATTCAACCCAAGAATATTTCTACTTGGTGTAGAGGCAAATGTGAATCGAACTGAAGAAATTTCAGCATACTCAGAGAAGTGTTTTATGATAAGAACAAGAACATAATTCAGCGGTGAGACTGGATATCTCTGCTTGACAACGTAAGGATGAGTCAAAGTATTATCTAGGTTTTACTTTTCGATATTGTATGAAGTATTCCTGTAGATATCCCATAGAAACATTGATAACTCAAAAACTATTGACCTGATTAGTTTGAAATTTTGCCGTTACTGTTAGCGAAGAGCGTCAGTTCCATATATAAACTTTGGAATACTGACAAATTTGACTGCAGGCCTTCTTTGATGGAGATAATAAATATAATGCATTAAATACATCTATAGTTGTAAACTCTTTTTGTAGAAAGAAAAACTACAATAAGCAATAAAGCAGGTCTTTTATTGCGTGTTTACATCATAAGTTGCTTTTCTTTTTTAGAAGATGGGTGATGTAATGAATATGAGTACGTCCGGGTTCCTCCTCACAAGAATATGATTGGATGGTTAAGCCATAAATATGGACCGGTAGTGTCACCTGGGAGAAATGTTAAGGATCTACCGATCATGAACACTCATTCAGTAAGGTGACTTATTAGATCATTGCTTGTAGTAGCCAAAACCACTCAGCTACTTCAAACGAATAGATCCCTTTCATGGGACATTTTAGACATTAGCAGGACTGCATTTTTCTTAAAATAAAAACAACAACTGTGTTGAGCCTATTTAGTGATGTTTAGTGTGATTTTTGTGCTTTTCTTCAACTGCTGATCTTTTAACTGTTGTAACTGAGCGGACCTGTCAGTTTATGGATAATTCAGGAGAGGGTTATAGTATTAATGATGAGGTTCTTCATATTATCTCTATCTGATGGAAGCTTGTGAGTAACTCTGTTTTTGAAGAGATTTAATCAGTTATCAATGTTGTTTCCATAGGATATCTTTTTTTTTTAATTTTTGAGTTATCAATGTTTCCATAAGATATCTTCAGGAATACTTCATAGAATATCGAAAAGTAAAGCCAAGATAATACTTTGACTCATCCTTACGTTGTCAAACGGAGGTACCTAGTCTCATCACTGAATTATGTTCTTGTTCTTATAAAACTTCTCTGAGTCTGCCGAAATTTCTGTGATTTGTGAGTGCTTCTTAATACTCTTTTCTTATCAATGCTGGTCTTCCCCAGGGCTTTATATTAGACCCAACACTGTTTTTTCTATTTATCAATGATCTTCCAAAGAATATTATTCAGAAGATAAACATCTTTGTTGATGATACCATTCTCTATTCTTGTGTTGCTTTTTTTCATCTCACTCGGATCAGTCGAAATATGCAGCTGATAAGTTGACTTGAGTTCTCTTATGGATTAGAGTAAAAATAGCTTTTTTGTTGAACGCTCTCTCTCTCTCTCTCTCTCTCTCTCTCTCTCGCACACTCACTCACTCACTCACTCACACACACACATACAGCGCCACCTGGGAGAAATTCTTAAGATATACCGACTACAAACACGCATTCAGTAAGACGACCTACTAGAGTATTACTCTAATACAGTAGCCAAGACCACTGAGCTACTTTAAACGAATAAATCCATTTTGTGGGACATATTAAAAGGGATAAGAGGCAGCATTTTGGGTGTGGAAAGACAGTGTGGTTACCTTGCCAAAAAGTCATGGATATAGCTGCCCAAGGGTTTTAGGGATGGGTAAGATTTTGCGGCCCAAACTGCTGGTACCCGTCCAATGAGCATGCTATCAAAGACCTCCTCAAGCTCTGCTGACATCACTACCAAGCCTTTGATTGCCTTGAGTAGATTTATAAGAGTCGTGCGTACAACTGTCGTCAGCTTATTAAAGCGGATCAGCTCTTGGCGAAGAACTGTATTCATAGATTCTGAGTAGAGAACGGGATACATCTTCATGACCTGCAAAAAATAAAAGTGGACACCCTTGTTATGACTCATGAGGAAAAAAAATCTTTTAGATATAACCAAATAGAAATTGTCGACGTAATCCTCTATAAGAGCCAAGTACGTTCTAAAATGGAGTAATCTTGCACATCTGGACAGGAGCTTCTCGCTGCCTCCTATCTTGCCTTGATGGAGTTCAAAACTGGCTTCGAAACCTAATAGGTGATGCCCTTTTCTCTTCTCTGCAATCTTTTTCATAACAAGTGCTCGTCTGAGCTCCAATCTATGGTCCTCCTTGCCAAACTTTCACAAAACACTCGTTTAGCTACAACCACTATCAACAATTTCCACCACTGTCTATCTGTACCTAAATCTAAATGCAGATTCCATGAACAAAGCTTCTTTCCTAGAACAGTCTGCCTGTGGAATACTGTTCCACTGGCCTACTTCCTGTCCAACTAGAATATGGTAGTCTTCAAATCCAATGTAAAAAAGTTCTTGTTGAGACATTCCCTTAAATAATCCAAATTCTACCCAATATACACCAATTAACAATTCTACACTACCATTAACCATTATCCTCGAGTGATCTTCGGGGCTTGATAAGTGGTGACTCCCTTGTAAAATATGTATATATATATATATATATATAAACAACTGTATCTCTGTAGAGCCTCTATTCGTCCATGCAATGGAGTATTGTCATATCTGGTCTGGTGCATCTGCCACTAGTTTTTCACTCGCAGAATCCAAAAAAGAGTTTCAAATCTAAAAGGTCCCATACTATCAACCAAGCTCCAACCTCCGTCCCATCATTACAATGTTGCATCTGTTTTACAAGTATGTTGTGTCTGTTTTTTACAATTTTGTGTCTGTTTTACAAGTATGTTAATGGAAAGTGCTCTGATGAACTCAGAGCACTTGTATCCCCTCGATGTACATACCCTCGACAAATGTGTCTAGCAGTAAAATCCCACCCCTTGTAGAGATCCCAAGATGAAAGCCTCCTGCTCTAATTGTTTCTACCCTCATATTGCTAGACTTTGGACTTCTCTTTCTGTTTCCTGCTACCCTTACTGTACTAACCTGTAGAAATTTAAATGTAATGTTAGCAAATATCTGGATCATCTCTTCACATAGTGCCCCAGTAGATATGGTCCCAAATAGTAGTCCCTTACGTCCAAGTGACTTATTTGGGTTGAATAAGAGTAAAAGAAAAAAAGAAAAAACCTTGGAAGTATCATTACATTACTAGACTAACCGTGACCCGTTGGGTCAGTATGTTATATTAGCTATGGAATTAATGTATGAGCGTGACACATGTGATGTAAAGAAAATAGGTTTTGTGACATAACAGAAACATTTCTATGAAAGTATATTAAAATGAAAAAAGAATAGAGATAGATTCCTATGAGTCTTTCTGTTTATAATTGTTTAATTTTGAAAAAAAAAAACTTACAGTCATTGAATTATAAGTGGTTTGTCATACTTATAGGTAAATGTGCACTGAACAGATACCATAATACTTAAAGTTAAATTCAAATTTTGATATATCTTTTAATTTAAACGCAAAAAAAAAAACAAGAAAACAATTGGGATGCTGAAAATGTAAACAATACGTTTTATTGTCGCATTGATTATTTATTTGTAACGCAATTAAAAAAAACATATTTTCGGGGTTATTTATTTATGTTGGTACTATAGAAGAAAATGTATGAATGCTTTTAAGAAAGGTGTATAAAAAATGGAGAATAAATTTAAAAAAAAAAGGAAGGTGGTTGGTAAATCACCGTTGTAAAATGCTCTTATGGTTGTCAATGGGTTAAAGTAGATTTATTTGTAAGAAAATTGCGTTAAAATAACTTAAATGTAATACGGGAATGAACGATGTAAAAAAAAAACCCAGAAAGTATTAATAATTGTTTATTTGGATAATTTAAATGTGAAAAAAAAATTGGGGTGCTGAAAACGTACACAGTAAAACAATACGTTTTCTTGTCGCGTTGAATCTTTAGTATAATATACATCGTATATATGAAACAGGTCGATGATTATTATTTGTAATCACGTTTTGCGTTTGCTTGAAGTTTTTTATTCAATAAATTTAAGATATTCGCTTTTCTAAGGACGTCCGTTTGTTCGAACAAAACCGGGCCAGCGATTTGTGTTTATTTGTTTACGCTGTTATGGGTCTATGTTTATGTACGCATGCACAACCGGAAGTCGTAAACTGGATGTTGAGTTACAACACCCGTTACAAGGTCATTTGAGTTTTATAATTATATAGATTGCCAAAGAAAGTGTTTAATTTCTATTTTTTTTCAGTTGGTAATTATTTTATTACTGTTTATATGAGTTAGATTTGCGTATATGTTTATATATTTATATGTACAGGTTTCGCTCCTCAACTAATTAACCGATTATCATGAATTTTGGAAGATATTTGCTAGATGTAAGGAAGGATAATGTGAGGCCATTCAAGGATGAGGGTTAAATGGTGTGACAAGATCGGTCATGGTGGAACTTGTGTAGGGCTAGATTATCTAAATGGACAACTCAATAGGAATTTATTTAGAAGGCAACCATGTTATAGTCAGATGGGAAGAAAACAAAAAGTATTGTGTGCCACAGACGGACAGTTCTTGGGGAAAAAACTCTGCTCATGGAATTTTCGTTTTGTTTTGGGCACAGATAATGGGTAAGGAAAGTTGTTGGCGGTTGTTTTAGCTAGGCAAGTAGTTGTTGTGAATGGATCTCAGTCAAACACCTACCATGAAGATATCTATAGAGAAGAGACAGACATGCAACATCACTTCTGTTAGAAAGAGGGAGTGGGGAAGCAAAAAGATCATCGTCCACTAAATTTCAAAGACGGTTTTGTATACAATGTCAAGGCAGAAAAGGGTGCTCTTAGGAGTTCCACCGCAGACGTGATGACAGTACTTCATCTTGGGCCGTATTTGAACAGGTAGAAGATTGCATCGGGAGTTAAATACTTTCTGGAGCGGTAGAACGATTCCACCATCTTTCCAATGATTTTGGCAACGAATTTGATGTGGGTCTTCCATTTCAAGTGAGGGTTAAAGTCAATCCCTGAGTTTTATATAAATGGAGCAGTGGAAATGAGGGACGGAGGTGGAAGCCGTCCAAGAATATTCAGATGCCTCCAATTCTTGTGAAATTTTAACAATATCTATCAGACATTAATTAATAGATATTCCTCCAAATTTCCACTTCTTTGCAATATTTTCACGATTTTTAGGGAACATTACATGGCATAATTTTGTATTTTAATATTCAGATATTTCAGATATGCATTAAGTTTCACTCGTCGTCATTAAGATTTGTTGAATTTAAGTTTCGTTTTAAGGCCTCTTAAGTTTAAGCTTTAAATTTGAGGTATTTTCTAAAATCAAAATAATGTAATGGATTTTAATCAAAATTAGAACAAGGATCTTTGATATCGGGTTTAGTAGCATTATCTGTTGGTTTCAACTTTCGTATGGGATATAAAAATGGTACGAAATTGCTCTATTGACGAAATTAATTTCACTCGTCCGATATTTCACACAGATCTATAAAAAAAAGTTTCGTTTTAGAATTAAAAAATCAAATATATCTCCTTCGCATAAATTGGATTTTTTTAATAATAAACGTAGTTTTCATAAGTAATATTATGTTTATACGCTAGATAAAAATGTAAAAATAAACTTTTTTCTGTAGAAAGTTTTTATTTTGATAAGTCACATGATACCTAATGATTTTTGGCATACCAAAATGGCGAACTAAAATTTGGCGTACTGGCGTACCAAAAAAAGAATTACCAGTCACAGTGCACACATTTCACATTACCCACGTGATCTGGTAGAACCTTCTTAAAAAATGCACCGTTAATATTGTTTCTACAGACGTATAGAAATATAAAATCAGAACAAAAATAACTGATAATAACAAGAAGAGAATTTTCTGAAACTTTGAAAGGTCACTTACATATTCCAGATCAAAATTGTCAGGGATTTTTTGTAAGATGTCGGTTGCCAGGTCCTCGATGAGTTGCCCAGAGGATTTGCCTGTGCCGCCACTGACACGGGGCAAGGTCAATAAAATACTGTCAAACAACTAAAATATAAAAACAAAGAAAAGGGTTTTACAACTTCAAAGCAAGGGATTAAGTAAAACACACGAAAAAGAAGATTCAAATTTATCAAGATTGGAATTGCGGACATAAATATGAAATGCATATGATTTTTTCTAGGTATGATTTGTAAGATTGTCATTTGACGGATGAAGAAGGTAGACACTATGTATTGACGTTCTTTATTTCCTGAAAATCTTGGATAATATTTTGTAGAGTTTCCATTTTCAATCTTTTACAATAAACGGCACAGAAAACTAGATTAAATTAAAAAAAATGAAATGTACATAATTTTTTTCTCGATACGATTTGAAAAATTGTAAGATTGTCATTTGACTGGCAAAGAATTAATTAATTAATTGATTAATACACTGAAATTTTGGATAACATTTTTGTAGAGTTTCCATTTTCAATCTTATTAATTTACAATAACTGATATAATCACACAGACACACTGATTCCTATTAGATCAACGAAGCGACGTTGAGCCTGGTCAGTACTAAAATCATAATAGAGATCAAATTAAGAATAGCAATCAGTTGTAACACCAAAGAGGGGCCACATCAGATCAGTAGGGTCGATGTGACGTTTTTTGTGTTAAATGTAATATTCAATCCCGGGCGAACGCCGGTTACAGAAAAAAAAAAATTTTTTTTTTAGTTAATATTTTTATGTGTCAAAATCTTGTTGAAATACCATACGGTCGGGGGATAAAAATAGAAATCGCATGCTAAACTTCAAAGCGAAAGATTACTTAAAACATTTTGTAACCAAAATACGCTCGCGTTTGAACTAAACGAGCCAACACAATAATATTCCGAAACAGAGATTTGAAATGTCGGTCGGCTTGAAATGTGGTGTTTGACAGGTGAAATGTCGGATCGTTTTTGATCTGAGAAACACACACACACACACGAAACAGATCGGGCCTGATAAAAGAATTAATGACGTCAGCCCAAGGTTCGACATGAATTGTTTTTTAATATGTATTATCTGAGAAACTTCAGAATGATAATATGTTTTGGGCGTAAATAGAATATTTTGGGGAAATACTCAACCTGCCGATGCACAAAGGACTTTAAAAGCAAGCCAGTGTTTATTTCCAATTATGACTTATCTAAAAATGTCATTTGGCAAATTGTTTTGGGCGCTAATGGGAATTCTGACATGTAAAGAATATTTTTTTTTAAATCACACGGATGTTTTTACAAAACAAATAATTCAAAGAGGAAAGGAGATCAAACGGATATTTTTAAATAGATGAAATCTGGTGATCTATTACAAGCTAAAAATAATATTTTCCTCTGATTATCAGTTGATAATATGAAAAAAAAACATTATCGAGGAGGCGGGGTCAGGCAAGTTGAGGAGGAGTCAATTTGATTTTGGAAATTGGGGGCGGAAAAATAATACCTGCCACAAGCCAAATTGACCAATGAGAAGGAATCAGGTGGATTGTTATCAATCAATTTGATTGGTCGAAGACGAACGTAGGCGTCGTCATTATTCAAGGGTTTTACTATATAAGATCTGTAAAACTCGATTTAATCAGATAGAAGAAGAGAGAAGACAGAGAGAGATCTTTGGAGAGACAGATATAAAGGTCTCGGTAGAGGAATCTAGCCACCCAACTTTTCTCTCCCCTTCGCTGGTCGCCAGAGAGCTCAATTTGCGACTTAATAGAATTCAGAGGACCTAGGAAGAGACCAGCCAGAACACCTTAACGATAATTACAACGGTCCGCGACTCCGACCGAGTATTTCAACAACAAGAAGCTCATTCACAAATCCAATTGCTTGCTTCCATTTAATCTTCAATTGTACATACGTCTGTAGATAATCATTTATGAATTTCCTAAATAGATTATATATCAACCAACCTCCGGAGTTTGTTTGCTGATGTGCTGTTGTTCCATGTAACTTTATTTCTTTTACTTGCCACTTGTGACCCCGTTCCTGTTAACGAACACCCAGTCAACAGGACGACCAACTAGACGATCAAGAAGAACAGGCCTTGAGGACCGTGCAACCGAGAAGAGTCCTCCAACGCCTTGACGAGGACTCACTGGGTGACGCGACGTACCAACGATTGGCAGACCTGGTTGCCCAGTCGACATAATTAATTGCCCGGTGACTAGGATAGTCATAATTGGGCATCGACCAAGGCTAAGATCATAACTGTACCGACCAGGTTGCAGATCATAACTGGGCCGCGATCAGAGGTTTAAGGTCGTGTAAGGTCGCGTGTAAGGTCACACAGTCAAAACCCAGAGAATGGGCTTTTATTTGTATTTAAGCATAATTGAGCATCCCAGCTTGTTTATATACTAATTTACTGATTTCTGATCTTAGTTTTACATCAGACAGCTGAACAATGACTAAATATTAATACTAAATTCAATAATAGTGTAGCAGTATCTATGACTACAACATAATCACGCTAAGACATCGGTTCTAATTGGATCACCAAAGTTAAGCAATGCTGAGCCTGGTCAGTACTAAAATGAGTGACCATTCGAGAATCCTAGGTGCTCTGTGTGTTCTGATGCCTGGAGACTAATGAGAGCTGCCAAGCTATTCTTGCCCAAGACACGCTGTATCAAATAATGCAGCACCCCAACGATCTCGGAGGGTTAATGAACTCATCATCATCATCATCATCATCATCATCATCGTCGTCGTCGTCGTCGTCGTCGTCCACTTTACAATGTTCGTAAGAAAGAAATTGATTGGAAGAAAAAATGTAAGTGGTCTTTGACTAATCAAATAAATGAATGCCATAGTTTTTGCCTTTCACATATGCTATATAAACTTAGTAGTGTTTTGTTCAGCTTTTATGTATATCTATAATTATGTAAAAGGTGAAAAAGGAAGAAAATAAAGTTTTGTTTTTCTTACTTGTTGCGTTTCTTTGTTGTCTTTTGCGATGTCAGCATTTTCATGCAGGCCAAACACTTCGGGTGGAGTAATGAGTGGGAAAGTTCGGATGTAGTTCAGATAATCTGCATATTCACCCATTGGAGGTGCGTAATAAATTCCAGAAGGAGAGAATCTAAAAAAAAAAGACAAATTGTACTGCAGTTTGTTTGTTTGTTTGTTTGTTTGTTTGTTAAGTGAGACTTATGCAGATGTTGCATAACTGGAGTCTGTATATACGTGTATCTTGTATGCGTGTGGGCTTGTGTATCATCCAGTGGTTATAATGTCCTTCTTTTCTTATACGTCCGTGTCTCTCTAGTGTTTAATAAACGTATGTGTTGTATGTATAATCTAAAATGTATATGCTATATAATTGTGTGCATATAAAGTGTTCATCTAAATAATGTGTAATGTTCATACTTACGGAAATAGGTGTATATACATATTCAATCACGCAGTTCACAAACGAGACAATACATTTTAGATACGGTTCTTTAGGAACTAAACGAATAAATATCTTTGTCCGCTTTGCACACCAGACAAGGTAAATATATCTCCGTTTCTTTTTCCTGCTAGTTGTTTTTGTCGTGAAGTCCTGTAATCAAAGACACTTTCCTCAAAGGAAAACCCATAACGAATTCTATTTTTATATGGCCTTTATTCGTTTTCATGGATGATCTCCTTTCTCGAAATCGGAACGCTGCATCTCTACATTTCTCTGGTGTGTCTACAGGAGTGCTTCTGTGGACTTCCTTGTCCGTGCTCTCCAACTCTCTGACTAACTAACTGTGCCCGTGTATTTCTAAACTATCACATTACGTCATTAACAAAAAACACAAATCGGATGATCCACCTCCGTCACGTATTTTATTTATATTAGTTATTCTTTTCACCAAGTTAACATTTTTGGAAACTTTTTTAACATTAATAATTTTATATATATAAATATTTATTTCGCTTTGATAACATTCTTTTTGTTATTCAAGCATTCTTTTTCTTTTTAATCGAAATATTTCCAATCTAAACACTGACAATCGGCCATGCAGCAGGCTAGCCAGTATTTTCCAGGAGCCAATAACATAACACAGAGATCTCATGTAGATTGTAACTCAGGCAGGATTATCTGGTCTGCATGAAGTTCTCCTTTTTAGTTGCTGCTATTTGCATCTCTGCAGAATTGCAGGTTTTTACTCCTGATAGTGAGAGCAGCAAGACTCAGCAGCTTCATGCAAGGTCTGGACCAGAACACACAAAGAAATGTTGCAGAAGTAACGTTGCCACTGTCATTCCATTCATTTGTAGTTCTCTGCATGACATGTCTTTGCTTGCTACAAATAGAGACAGAGACGATCAGAGGGCGACCAATTCTGATGACGAAAACTCCTACATATTTATCAGAGCCCTAACTTCTGCATAGAGCTCATAAAGATCGTACCTCAGGATTGTGTGGTCTACATAAGTCCTCCTCGTTGGTTGCAGCTATTCATTAATGTGCAGGATTACAGATTTTTACCCTGGCAACTAGAGCAGCAAGGCTCAATAGTTGCATACAAAGTCGTGGAAGGTTTGGCTTAGAACACACAAAGGAATGGCGCCAAAGAAAAGTTTTTTAACTTTTATTCCATTGATGTATGGCATGTATTTGTTTGCTACGACAGAGATCATGATGCATGATCATCCCTCTTAACTAAGTGCTTTTTAAAGAGGAAGCTACATTGATTCAGTCATGTTGTGCACCGAAACACATAGGTGTTCATCTATGATTCAATAGTTCCAAATTAGTGAAGACATGCTTACACATCATCAAAGCTGACACTGAACCTAGCTCCAACCCACAGGTTTATGACATTAGCTGCTTGTTTGGGGACGGCCTGCCCATACTTATTTTGGCTGCTGCAGACTATTATGTATGGCCTGTGTTCATCCAGAATGCTGTGTGATCTATGGGAGGAATCGGCTCAACCCATCTTGGATCAATGTCACCAAAGTCATAAATCAAAGCAGAGGATGACAGATTCTAGTGTCAAATCTGCCTGAATTTTCACTTGTTCATCAGGTAGATCTAGTTCTACTACTTTACTACTATACTGAAAAACGGTTAGACTCTAATATCATTGTGATGGCAATCTTACTGTCCAAGGAGAAAATAACGTTCTGCTTCTGCATCTAATCTGGAGCATGTAGTAGTTAAAAGTTGAAACTGGAGTTGCCTCTCCAGATGCAGGGCTGGGCGGGAGACCTGGGTTTACTTGGTTACCAAAGTTCCCTTTCCGATATTGCAGACAAAGTCCGACAAAAAGGCAAGCCAATACGGTCAGAGCCAGTGCAGCTACAAGAGTGGCAGGAAAAGTGTTGCAGTGCTTCACCATCTGCCTATCGCGACACCAATTCGGATGTTTGTCAGGGTTTTCTCCCTTAGTCTTTGCCTTTTCCCAAGGCATTCACAAGGTCGTGGAGCTATTTGCCCATAGCTGGTGAAATTTTAAAAATATTTCCAATGTTGATGTAAATAAATATGTAGTTTGATCACAAATTTCTATATTATATTTCTCTTAGTTCGTTTGTCTGTCTGTCTGTCTGTCTGTCCATTCCATTTTACTCGGAAACTACTGGACCGATGTAGCTCATATTTTGTAAGGACTTTTGTTATTATAAGGTGCAGCGAACTAAGTATTATTGCATCCGTTCAATGCACAGTTATGGATTAATAGGGATTAGTCACCACGATGCCGAATTTAATCTTATTATTTTTGAAAACAACTAAGCCAATCTGTTTGAAATTTTGTATGAAGCTTTGTTATTATAGGGTGCAGCGAACTAAGTGTTCTGGTATCTGTTCGATTCACAGTTAGGGATTAATAGGTATTGAAACGGACTAGTATTTAATGCAAAAATGAGCACAAATAAAAAAAAATTAAAACTGAATATATTCAGCCATCAATTTGACATAAAGCTCTCCTATTAAGTCAAAAGTCTATAACTTTTGCCCGTTTATAATAGATAATTTGATTAGATGTATTAATAAGTAAATAAATTTTGCTGATGAATGTCTACACATTTATTGATGTACATATAGAAATTTGCAATATTTTTTGTCTTTGCAAATGAAGACTATCTGATAAATAGGGCTATGACAACAGCGTATTCTTTTCATTGTTTTGATTCTCGAGTGTGTATCCGCTAATATCTTATATGCTTTTATATAGAGTGATGCGGTGCTCGGGTGATTAACTGTGTCTAACTATGCCGGATATACACTCGAGAGTCAAAACAATGAAAAGAATATGCTGTTGTCATAGCCCTACTGATGAATCATATGATAGTTTTTAACAGAATTAGTATTTATGCAGAGAACGACCCATTTTTCTGTGGATGTTGCGCCGGCATATTCTGGTAGTTTATGTAAGCTACCAGAATATGTTGAGCTTGAGCGCTGATCGAGTTTGAAAACGATGAGAAAAAAACTCGTGAAAGAAAATGTGTCATATAGTAATTTCAAGGGAGAAAATGGAACTAAAGTTGTTGTTTTTTTTTTTTAATCAACATATAGTAAGTTTCATGAATAAATATTTTGATTTTATAAAATAAATAAAAGCAACTAATGAAATATTTTTTTTCCGTAAGACATGTTACTGTTTTAAGGAGGTTTTCTTTTTAGGGAATTGCGTGAAAAAATATATTTTATGACAAAATGTTTTCTTTTTTTCTTTGTTAGTTTTGGTTATTTTTTATTCTGATAAGGTAAGGTGATGGGTTCTTTTTTTTTTTAAGATTTTCGATTATCTGTCGGGGATTTCTAAGAAAGTACTTTTTGCGAATGTCTCAAAGAAAAATGTTCCAACCGGTCACGGTGTGTTTCGCTAGAGTCATCGTGACGACTTTACAAAAATGATTTATTTGTAATTTAATTTTTTCACAATCAAAACTAATATTTTCTTTCAATTTATTAACTGTCGCCTGCTACATTAGTTGAGCGTTTCTCCATATTCCGGCAGTTTACGTAAGCTGCCGGAATATGTCAGCGTAATAATTCATGGGATAAAAAACGGTTATTCTCTAAATAAGTATCGAATCTTTCGACAAGAAATTATTATTCGTCCGAAACTTTCAATTCTAATTATTTATGTCTGTTAAAGAAATTGGTGAATCAGAAGAAAAGGCGGCTGAGTGTCGGCAGCAAAAGTGTCAGATAAAAAAAAAAAATCACATTACACTTAATTATTTTTTTCATAAAATATTAAATAAAATGTTATTATTTCATTGTTTTGCATTTGTTTTTAGTATTATAAAAGTATACTATTTATGCCATATATATTGATTTCTACTTTTTTTTATAGAATATTTTTATCCGACATTGTTTGCTGCGGACTTCGAGCCGCTTGTTTTCCAATTCACCAAGACATTTATTGTTGAAAAAAAAAACTTACTTGTAATCATCATCTTCAACAATCTCTTTGTTGATGAAACTGGAGAGGATAGACATGAGAAGTCGCCGGTCTTTGTCATCAGTGACTCGACCTCCATAATTGCACTGACCCGTCAGGTAAAGAAGGGCTGGAAGGGGCAGCTCCTCGTATTCATTCAAAAACATCTGTTAACATTGATTTACAGAAACAAGAGACAATAACAACAACGGCAATAACAATAATGATTAAAATAATAATATTAATAATAAGTACATCAACAACAAGAAAACAGAAATGACATGACCACAGGGAACCAAGAAAATCCGAAACCTGAAACCGCAAAATACATTCTCCCTACAAAATGACGGCGTCTACATTAGATGCTGTAAATTGTAATCTTTGCTATAGAATTCATGACTTCAATAATTTCGAAATTACAGAATGATGAAGAATATGAAACACTTTTTACTTACCTGCATTTGTCGCATGCTGATTCTTAAGTCCGATTCGTTGAATTCATACGGGATGTTCCAACCGAGCGGTCCAAAATTGCGGCGTTCCTGCACCAAAGCATGGAAGAAACAAAGGCCAAACAGCAGTTTATTCCATTGTTTGGGCTGAAAAGAATCAAGGTTTCAAATGAATGAAAACGTTTTTTTATGTTGTGCGCATCTTTTTTTCTGTTCACAATACAATCTTTTATCTCCTATATCTTCTACTATCTAATAAATGACTGCAGAAATTCCCCTTTGGACCAAAGTATCGTAAGTTTGCAACAACAGATGCCACATACAAATTCAATACATCTGGACTAATAGCCACTATCTTATGTAGCTTTCGAACACCATTTTAGACACATTTAGTCGTGATAATAAAATACTATATTGTATCCTACGAGCAATACCATTACAATCGCAACATCTTTAAAGGAAGGAGTCCCTATTTTTCTCTCTAAATATTTAGTCCTGCCACTGCTACCAGTTATCATCGAGACGAATTTTACACATTCGACAGATTCTGTGATTACACTGACCTTAACTGGCTCATACATACATAGACCTAACATAATCTTTTCAATTTCTGACCATAAATACTAAAGGCTCCTCGCCAAAGTCCATCCATTCTGATTGGCTGAGTTCTGAAAATTCTCATATTCCGGAATCCAGTTCTTCACCTTATAAACGAACGCTTACTAACATTAAAATATGGCGTCAATAAGAGACATATTATTTCGCTCGGCGTCAAATATCTGCATCTTTTATATTAAGATTTCTCCTAAATTTTTAATACGGAAGTTTATTTGTTAATTATTTTATCTTTTCCATGCGATTTGACGACATTTATAGGTTTTCCGGTATTATGATAATGAATATCGCATGTAACACTGTCACCGACGAATAGTTTTTATGTAATAACGTTATGCTTTCTGATTGCCAGCAAAACAACATTGGTGTGTGCATTGTTTTGTTTATGGTAAGACTATTTGTCAGCGACAATTTTAAATGTTTTATTCGTTTACAGATTACACGAAAAACTATAAATGCCGTAAAATTAAGGTGAATGTGAAAGGCAGTAAGAAACAACCAATTTAACATTTTTTGAACGCTTGAGCATTATTACCTTTAAAATGCTATAGAGAGAATATGGCTATTTTGAAGGTATTAACTCGGGACTAAATTAAATGGGTTAGCTCCCAAATATTTGCGTTTTTTCATTATTATGTAAAAAAAAAAAAAAAATACGAAAGTTTATTGAACGAAATAAAACGAACTTTTTTGCCAACAATTTTATTTCTGCAACATATTTTTAAAATAAAATTCAGTAATTTTTTTGTCGCATAAAATCGTCAAAAAAAGAAGCGATTATTTGGAAAGTACACCCTTCAATATACGTAAGTATATATGAAATGCGTCGGTTTAAAGCATCACCAATCTACACAAGCACACAAAAAATAACAATAATGATGTGTGAAATACATAAATATTTATATATTTACGCACACACTTTTTTTTTTTTTAATTTGGTTTTTTTTGTTTGTGAAAATCTGACTATAATTATCATTTTGGTCCCTTTTGACCTTTTTTCTGAAAGATTTGGCTTCAAATATTTAGTAGAGTCTGGCAGAGAATCAGACAAAGGAAGAGTTTGATTGATATACACGTAGAGAGTTAAAGTAGCTCAGAGTTAGAGTCGGTCGCAATTAGAGAGACCAGGCCAGTTAGTCAATTAGAGTCGGAGAGTTGAGAGTACCAGTCAGGAGCAAGTTATAGAGAAATGTAAAGCAAGCAAATTTATAGAAAACAGAGACGCATTTGTGAATGAACCGCTTCGGATACTAAATTGAAATCGAATGAGTGTTACAGCAGAAGTAAGGCTGATGCTATAACATGTGGCTCAATTTGTTAGCGGGAACCATCTACTCCCACCCAAGTTAACTACCAATGCTTTATGTTTTATGTCATACACTAGATCCAGTTGAATGATGCTGTGTGCTTCAGGTTTAACAATCAGCCGCAGTGGCGTAATGATTTATTAAAAGTCAAAGCAAATACTATCGTCTGTATATCAGATTTACACTGTGTATCAAATTATTAACGAGTTTACATAAAAATCCATGAAACTTTGAGAAAGTACTTACAATACTATTCGGCTACTCCAGTCCGAAAATAAAAGTATTTAAAGCAGTATTAGCGAAACTATGGCAAAAGACAGGAATATCTGTTGATTTCAGTGTGTCAAGTTATTAATAAGGTTGAAAAAAAACACAATATACCCATAACTTGTTCATTGAAATAATATTCAAACATTACATAAACTAGGAAAAAAGCTTAGGACACAATAACTACATAGCAATTTCTACGTCGACAGAATTATTAGGGCATATGCGACACTTATATATGATGACTTGTAAAAGATGTTGGTCCATAGAATTAGTCAAATTTGTGATTTCGTCAACAGTTACTCCTCGCGATACCTCTTGGAGAGCATCCCACAACTCATCTTTGCTCTTAAATTGGCGTCCACTTGCATAGAGGCGTCGCTTTATGATACTCCAAAGGTTCTTAATTGGGTTCAAATCTGGTGAATTTGTAGGCCACTCCATCTTCCGTCGCCCAGAGAACCCCAGTTGTTGCAAATACTCTTTGATTTTGTTTGCTGCATGCGAGGGAGCATTATTATGCATAAAATAATGGTTCTTCCGAACGTCAACCTTTGCTTCTTCAGCTATTGTTCGAAGTGCTCCTTCAGAAAAGCTATGTAAGCACCTGACATAATTTTTACGCCTTCTGGGACTCTCCATTGGCCAACTAAAGTACCTCCGATAATCCCAGCCCAAATCATTATCCCACCACCACCTTTTTGGCGCCTTAAACGCTGATGACGATGTCGTCCATCTAAGACCCATCCCTTGCTCCAGCCATCTGGGCCATCAAGAGTCACACGCACTTCATCCGTGAACAAAACTTTGGAAAAATCCGTTGATTCAGCAATAACGATGGCAAGTTGTTTAAATTGCGCGGAACAGTACGAAAATTTCACAGTACGCGCAGCTCAGCATTGCCAACGTTTCCGAAGCTTTTAATACGGAACTACTGGTAAGTTTCTGAAACTGGTAAAAAAAATGTTATCTCGTTAATAATTTGACACGCAGTGTATATTAAAAAAAGTCTTTTCTGCATTTGCTATTTGAGACATCTTTGCACAAAGAAATAAAAGTTTATATTTTTTAAATTTATTAAACTAAAATAGGCTACAATAGCTAAAAAAAAAAAAAACACAGAAAAGAAAAGAAACGCAGAACAAGAATTATCAAACCGTACAAAGAATTTGTGGTCGGATTAGAGTTCGTTTTGTAATGCATAATGAATTCGTCGGATCCACTTCTTAACTCCCTCTTCCTTCCTTTCTTTTGCACTTTTTATTTACTTTAAGTTTATTTCTGTCTTTAATCCGATTGGTCGAAAGAAGAAAGACAGAAGGGAAAAAAGGAGAGTTACAATTTGATGTCATCATCATCATCGTCATCAGTATTAGTAGCAGTAGTAGTAGTGGCGGTGGTATTATTTCTTATTCTTACCCGTCACAATTGTAAAGTTCCAAATATGTATAGAAAACAGGAAATTATCAGTGAATGAAGCGTTTTGAGTAAATTTAATCTCAGTGATAGAATTCAAATACTTGGGATGGTAAACGAATTAAATGAACGGCTCCGTTTGAAATTCGATGCACATTCCCGAGTTCAACAGAAAAATTCCCAAGTTCAACACGATACACCAGAAGAAGGACGACAGTTACATCGACCGAACCGGTCAAGATGAGAACAGTATTCCAAGGAATCGAAATAATACGAATAATCCACTGAAGAAAGTTTTACCTTTTCTCAGTATCTGTTTAAATTTGGAATTTTGAATACAATACAGGGATTAACTACTGAAACAAGTATGCTTTAATATTTTTAAAATAATAAGTAAAAATCAATTGCTAAAAAGAATTAGTGACTTGTAATTTAGAAGTAAACATAAGAGAAAAAAAAAGAGCAAGACTGCACAAGGAATTTAAAGTTCCCAATATAGTCAACAGAAAGTGAACGAAGCGTTTTGGATAATAGTCGGGCAAATTGCTGAAACAATCTTTCACTTGGTGCTTGTATCACTAATTGAAAGATTCTTATGGAATATTGAGATAACCTGTCCCACTATTAGTAAATTTAATTTAAATAATAAAATTCAAATACTTAGGATTGTAAGCGAATCTTCAGAATGATTATACCACCAATACTCGAGATAAGCAGGGAAGCGGTTATGTAAATAATTGGAAAATACCATGGAATCATTACAAATCAATTATGTTTTCTTCAGAGTAAAATATTAAAAATATTATAACTAGTGTTGGGACGATTATCTGAATCGGAGTCGAGAACCAGGAATCGGAAAACTGGAAACTTTTTGGGTATTGGAATCGGAAAAATTTGTGCCTATTTTCCGACGCCAAAAACGATTTCGTCACTAACTTTTTTTCTTTGATTTTGTTTAAAACAAACTCTTTCACTGCTGGTAGTAATAATAAAATAATCAATATTTATTGATTTTAAACTATCAGTAAAACTAAAATCTATAGATCACCTCTTTCCTAACGCACAAGTGTTTTTTACGTTTGAGAAAATATATGCACATTTAACATGTGTTTTTTATGGTAATCGGAGGAAAAACAACTTTATAGTTAAATATTTAAAGATTTATAAAGAATCAAAATCAGAATCGGTAATTGTATCAGAATCTAGAAAATATTGGAATCATCTAATTATTAATTATAACCCCACGTCCGCCCATATAAAAGCGAATTGAGGAATTAAAAAAAAAAACCTGATCTTGTGTAATTCACTTAAATAAGGACAAAAATACTTTACCTTATTGCAATCATTAAAGAACTTTGCATCAGATATGGGATCATTAAGGTACGAGCGCATCACATTGGAGCGAAGACCTTTTGGGGGCTCGTTTGTCATTTTTACACCTAAAACAAGGAAAATAAATGAAAGCAGGTTAAGAATACGAAGCAGAAATCTTTCAGTAGATTCACAGTCAAAGTTTGTCCATGTAATTAATGTAACAGAGCGCGAACGGGCATATGGCAGCAGCAGCAACTGTACAAAAGCCAACATATGCAAATGACCGAGTCGTGTGCGAGGTGACGTCACAGCAAGGAAGAAGTAAAGAAAAAGATTATGAAAAAAAAAAAAGAAAAACGTGGCCTGAGAAGGAGAGAAATAGATGTGTTACACATGTGGCCCAAGAGAGACAGGGAAAGACGTGTCTAAACATGACCAAGCAAAGACAGAGTACAACATGTTCAATGCGGTAGAGTCTTATTAAGCATACTGGAATACGAGAAGAATTTTGACCACGATACAAGGCATTATTCTGAAAGTACCTGTAAATAAATGTCTGTTGTTTCACAACTAAAAAAAATGAGTCAAATTCTTTTCTTGTCTTTAACCACTTGCTACTGTCTGCATACAATATGTGGGTCCCGCGTGTTGATACATAACAACAACGTTACATCAAGTATAAAAAATGAAAGTGTTGGAACATAAAGGTTGCTTTGTAAACTATGAGGAGTGCAGAAGGAAACTGGATCAAGCCTGTCCAGTGTGTTCTCGAGAGTCCAACATTCAAACTCCTCGACCTGACCCTCTCAGACAACATGAAATGGAATAAGTACATAAAAGATGTTGTCAAGTCTTCTACAAAGAAGGTAGCCTCCCTCTACTAAGCAAGTTTGATTTTTAAAAAATAATTATTAGATCAGGGTTAAGGTTTCGAATGAAGCAGATTTCATTTTTTTCCATCATATTTTCCCTTTTGGCAATGGTTTCAACCATTTGTTTGATTAAAAATTTGATAATATGCGTAAACGCTTACTTTCTTAAGTGGTCTTATGATTTTGACCAGGACTGTATATATATATATATATATATATATATATATATATATATATATATATATATATATATATATATATATATATAAAAGTAACTTTGTGTAGGGGGGGGGTCTGCGCGCGCAAGTGCGGAACAGTCTCTAACAAACTACTCTGTCAATTTTTTCAATTTACTGCGTCTATATCTTCCTCCAATGTAAATACTCCTGATTTACTTGACTAGTAGCAAAATCCCACCCATTCACCGTAGAGGTCTATAGATACTGGAAGATTTTCTACTCTAATAGCTTTTTTACTCAGACAATGTGTCTTTGGAATCTCTTTCCTGCTCATTGTTTCCCTGACTGTAACAGCATGAAGAAATGTAAATGCAATGTGAACAAAAATCCTGTTGTCTCTATCTAGGTTGCTTTCCTGTAAATATGATTTATAGCACAATAGACGCTATGTTTGAGGTGAATAAAAAGGTAAAAGAAAAAAGTAAAGAAGCGCCGCACCCAACGATCGAACACATTCAACTTCTTTTGAAACACAAAAGAAAATGTTTCTTTGAAATTGTCGAGATTTGCATGGATTGAACTTGTTCACAATATGCTGTGACAAACTCCACCAACAAGTCCAGCAACAAAAATGTCAACTTGTTATGAATAAGATTAATATTCTGTAGAATTCATCCTTTTGTCAACCAAATTTCAGAGAAAGAAAAAAATAGGAGCGCGGTCGGATGTGCGCGGGATGGGGTCGGAACCTATTAGCAGGAGGGACAAGAAACAAAAAAAGAATAGTTTTGTGCAAATTTACCTGTAAGTCAAAAGTTTAAAACCTTTTCTTTTTTTAAACTACGTTGATTTTTTTAAAGTGAAACCTTACCTTTTAAAAATTTTTTCCTGAAAAGATTGAATACCTACAACTTTTTCTGCTTCATTCATTTTTTTTTAGATTAAAAAAGAAGAAATTAAATATATTGAATCAAAAACTCATGTATTTCTTTAAGAGAATAAAAAAATGGAAAATCGGTCGAGTGGAATTATTGACTAACTATAAAGCAATAGAAAGGGAGATTAATTCTGGCGCTTAAGGCCACCTAAGTTCTCAACTTGAAGAAAAGGCGGCGTTTCTCTCCCGTTATTCTAGTTGTGAAACATCTCATGTCGCGGTATTTTTTAATCCTTGCTTAAAAAAATATTTTATTTAAAAAGGACATGGAATATAAAATATAAATACGGATAAATTCTTAACAATGAAGAATGGAAGTACCCATTGATTAGTATTTTTATAGGGAGGTGATTTTTGGAATTTATATATATATATATATATATATATATATATATTCGAAGTAAGTTAAAATTCGTTGATTTTCTTGAAATTTTTTTAAAAGAAAACAAATATTGCATATTTTGCTATTAAACCTGTTATTATTTTAAAATTTGGTCTTTGTTTCTTTTTATTGAAAAAAATAGGGTTTGAATTATATTTTTCAAGCTTCGAAAGATAGTAAGTGTAATAATTTAATTTTTTTATCACACATTTTTAATGGCGATTTCTGACACTCCTAGTTTATAGCGTCCAATATATATATATATATATATATATATATATATATATATATATATATATATATATATATATATATATATATGAATCACAATTTAATTTATTTGCTCTATCTTGCATATCGAGCAATTCTTATTTAGATGGGATAACTTATAGAATATTACCGCCAGTAATATTTTGTAAATCTTATAATTACAGGTTTCCATACCAACTGATTGTAAAATAAAAAAAACTATTCTAAAGAAGTATATATATATATATATATATATATATATATATATATATATATATATATATATATATATATATATATATAAAGCTGAACGTCTGTGTGTGTGTGTGTGTGTGTGTGTGTGTGGTCACGAATAGGCTCCTATATGGTTGACTATTATAGAAAAGTGATCACATATAATGATAGAAGATGTATCGAGACACAGGAATGGGTATGTTTGATCTGGCAGAACGGTGGTTCATTAAAATTGTGGGGTCTGTGTTCGCGCCTGGTCCACAAAGTATGGAAATAAAAAATTAAAAAAAAAAAAAAAAAAAAAAACGTTTACAACGGTTTCTGATATAGATGTACATAAGAATACTTTGATAAGTATGTTTTAACTTAAATAGGGATGGTATAATAAAATTGTGGGTCTGCGTTTGCACCTGGCCTCCATAGAATGGGAATAGGCACACACTTTAATAAAGACTTTTCATACCTATCTGCGTAAGTATACTTTGATAATTATGTTTAAGTTTGAAGAAATATGGAATAATAAAATTATGGGGTGTTCGTTCGCGCCTGACCTCCATAAAATGGAAATATATCACAAAGTTTAACAAGGTTTTTTAATATAGATCCACAGAATATTGTGATAAGTGTTTTAGTGTGAACAGGTATGGTATAATAAATTATGGGGTTTATCTATTTTATTTTTACTTTCATCATATTTTGCTTTTGTTTCGATACCCCCAAATTCGAAGCTTTCTCTTTACAACCCTTCCTTTTCATAACCTATCATACTTTCATAAATCAGAGTCCATTTTCTGTAGGCTGTTTTTGAACCCAGTCAACGACGGGTACTTTTGCTAGTATATATATATATATATATATATATATATATATATATATATATATATATATATATATATATATATAGTAGCGTCCAAAACTATGGGACAAAATTTTAAAACCTAATATTTGTTAGAAATAATAATTGTGGAACGCTGAATTTTTTACAACTGGTATCATCCATAATAACATACTAAAATTTGAATCATTTGTAAAGGATACAAAAAGAATTATAACAATGATTTATTTATTTTAAAAATATTAACGTCCAAAAGTAAGGGAAATGTGCGTTTTTTTTTGTTTTTTGTTTTTTTTTTTTTAGAAAGTTGTTTTTATGACAATGAAATTTGGCGCGTGGGGTACTTTTTGGCGTGCTGACGTGCCAAAAAAGAATTACCGTGTTATTATATATTTATCCTTTGGTAGAAAATAACTATTTTCCTTTACAAATACCTTCCGTGTGTTATATTAGGAATAAGCGTATGGTGGTGAGAAGGAACCAGACAAACAATATAGGTTTAAATTTTAAATGATTGATTTCTAAATCGTTTATTAAAAAAAAAAAAAACTTCATGAAAGCAAAAACAAACTAAAGTGTTCAAAGTTCGTAAGGATGTGAGAATGTTCAGCAAAGAAGATTTGGGGGCGTAAAGTTAATCTTGAAACTTCTTAGGAGAGTAAAATGGGGCGCTGATAGGAATAGTGATGAAATAAGAAATGTAAATGTTAATTCTCGCTGTTGGTGCTTCCATGTGGAGAAGTTGATGAATGATGTGCGCGAAAGTGTTTTTTTAACGTCGGGAAGGAATCCGACGGAGCAGATGATTACCCCATGCTGGTTGACTGACTGTCTCTTGGCTCAACTCCTGGTGTGTTGCGAAGACTGACGTTTTTATAGTCATGACGCGGACGTAGGTGAAAGCAAAGAGAGTTTTGATCATTAGCTTTCATAATTATATTTCATTTTCGTAAGAGATATAACGATATAGTAATTCGTTTTTTCTAAATTATTATTACGGACACACGAGATAAAACAATCGTTCCCTTTTGTTTTGTTTTGTTTTTTTATTAAAAATGTATAAAAAATAAAAATAAAATAAAAAATACCTTTACATGAGTATAATTTAATCACGTTATTATTGCACATGTGATGCTGTGAATTTTAGTTTTGTTTGTGTATGCAAAGTTATTTGTGTTTTTTTTTACGACCTGGCCAAGTGTAGTATAAACACATCCAACCTCCTCATGTTAAAAACGGGTTTCGAAATAAACACCCAAACCTCCCTGTGTTAAGACGGGCTTTCGGGTTGGGGGGGGGGGGTATTCCGAAAGCCCCGTTCGAAAAAAAAATGTCTTGTTACTTATTTGTACGAGTTTCTTTTATTTATTTATTTATTTATTTTATTTATTTGTGTACATTTCGTAATTTATTTACTTCAGTTACAGTGACAGACCCTCATAAAAAATGATTCATAATTATATTTTATTTTTCGTAAGAGATATACCGATATAGTAATTCGCTTTTACTAAAATATTATTACAGACACACGAGATAAAACAATCGTTTCTTTGGGGGATTTTTTGTTGTTGTTTGTTTTTTCCAGTAAAATGCTTCAATAACTTTGCATGCGTATAATTTAATCACGTCATTATTGCACATGTGAAGTTGTGATTTTTTTGGTTTTGTTTGTGAATTCAAAGTTATTTGTGCATTTTTCTTACGACCTGCCCAAGCGTAGTATAAACATACCCAACCTCCTCATGTTAAGAACGGCTTTTGAAATAAACACCCCGACCTCCCTGTGTCAGAACCGGCTTTCGAGGTTGGGGGTGTTTATTTCGATAGTCGTTCTTAACATGGGGAGGTTCGGGTTTTTATTATACGTTGACACAATATTACTCTGTCATTTCTTTTATTTTTCCTTTTTAAATCTTTCCTTTACTTTTTTTTCTTCTTTGTCCACCGAGAATCATGGAAAAAACGACTTTCAATTGCAGTACATGTTTTTTTTTATATATTAAAAGCGTTGAAAAATACAAAGTATAATTTTGGGTACTTTTGTATTTTTGGTACCGTGCTAAAATAATATTATTTTTATTTACAAAGTAATTTTAACCTTCGGGAGGGGAGGGTGTCTTGTCACTATTAGAAAAATTAGCGTGAAACTTGAATTTAACCTGAATACACTATTTACAAATAGCGCGGTACCAAAACTCTGCCATCATATGCATCTGAGAAGGCTGAAGCACAGATTAGTTACTAAACAAGTTTATTTAATAATGAATAAATATCGAAAATTACAGGATAATATGACTATTATTTGATTTTTTTTTCTAAATTTCTTAAACATAGGTATGTCTACAGTTTCACATACATCATTACATAGAAACGATTTTTGTCTCGCATGTACATTATTTTTATATGCTGTAAGAAATTTGTAAAAAATATTAGCAGTTTATTTAAACCTTCTTTTAAATGGTAAAAAGTTAGAATGATAATATTAAATTACACTTACATAGTGTTACATACAGTAAAGGTTAAAGCTGTGGCGAGCGTTCGAGGTACATATTATTATTACTACATTTATTAAAAAAATAAAACAACTGATTAGGCTATTTTGGCAGTATAGACCTTAGTAATTTAATATTTGGCCAACAACAAATATAATAACCGTATTTGAATTTTTTTATGTGGGGGATGGTTCATGCTACCACCGGGCAACGCCGGTTAACGGATTCTGCTAGTATTATATATAATAATAATATATAATAATAATATATAATAATAATAATAATAATAATAATAATAATATATATATATATATATATATATATATATATATATATATATATATATATATATATATATATATATATATTAGCTGTATATACCCGGTGTTGCAAGGTTGAGTGAAGGGCTTACTCACAGACAACTTAACAGTGACTGAATATAAACCATATATTGGATTTATAAAGCATAAAACACATCCATGTTTATCTATGAAAATCGAATGGGGAAATAACTTTCATAGTTTAAACGGAAAATTCTTTTCATACTTTCACTGAATCGAGATGTGATTTGAACGAACGCTAAAAAGAAAATATCTCAAATAGCCACCCTCTTTCGTTTTCCAGTTTTCAAGTTAGTTTTCACTGGAACGTGTTAACAAAGTATTTCAAAACAATGAAAATTGTTTTAAGCCCTCAAAGTAACCAATTTATATCAAATTGATCAAGCCTATAAAGAACTGTGACCTTTTTTTTACATGGGAGTCATCACCATTTATCAAGGCCCGAAAGCCACTCGAGGATAAGTGTTACTGAGTGTACGGTAGTCACTGAGACTACAGTATATTAATATTTAGTGGTGGAAATGGGGTAGTCATGGATTATTTAGGGGTTGGAGCGGCTCAACAAGAATTTGTTTACATTGGACTTGAAGACGACCATATTGTAGTCAGCTGGAAAGCAGGCCAGCCGAACATAGTTCCACGGGCGGGCAGTGTTAGGAAAAAGGTTTTGTTCTTGGAATTTTCGTTTAGATTTAGGCACAGACAGAAAGTGAGGGAAACTGTTGATGGTCGTTGTAGTTAGACGAATATTTTTTGTGAACGTCTGAACCATAGATTGAAGCTCAGATGAAACTTGCTATGAAAATAAAAATAGAGAAGACAGGCTCGCAACATCTCTTCCGTGGGAAAGAGGTTGCAGGCAAGAAAAAAGGGCACCACCTACGTGGTTTTGGAGACGGTTTTGAACTTTGTCAAGGCAAGATAAGGTGCTCGGGTAGGGGTAGAGGATTGTGTCAGGAGTTAGATACTTTCTAGAGCAGTAGAATGATTCAACTATTTTTCCGGAGACTTTGGCAACAGATTTGATATAAGTCTTTCACTTTAGGTCTGGAGAAACAGTCAGACCCAGAAGTTTTAGACGATAGCGATTCATATAAATTGGGCCAAGTGGGGATCAGAGCGTTTATGGTGAAAAGATAACGAAATAGCTATTGATGAAAACAGCACATGGTTTAATATTTATGGTTTACCAGTGGTCATATATTTTTATAAATTATGTTTTTAAAAACTTACGATTGATTAATGGATCTAATTAAATTTTATATAATCTGAATCCAAGTAGAGATCAGAGCTTATATGGTGAAAAGATAGAAGTTTGGTTTTGGTTGCATTAAAATAACCACTTTTTACCCTTTGCGCCACATGCTCAAGTCAGATTTCTTTCATGATGATGCTGATATGTACATTTCTAATTTAAACAAAAACTTTGAAGATTTATTTAAAAAAAAAACTTTTAAATACATAGTTTATAGAAATAAAGGTTCTAAAAGCCTTCTGTTTGTTTTGTGTGTGTGTGTATAGACGTTATTGTTTGTATTCACAAAATGAACTCTTGATATACACAGATTTTAAATTAATTAAAAAAAAAAAGAAGGAGCACTTACCATTCTGTAAAATAGAAACGGGAAATTCATCTGACGCGTAACTTGTCAGCCAGAGTCGAAAATCTTCATGGGTCTTCTCAGGTTTAATCACCTTCACAAATAAATCAAATATATTTTGGAGAGATTTTCTTCATAAAGCAATCTATGCGAGTCATGCACTTAAATAGTATATAAATTGGTTAGTTGAAAATAGCAATTAGTGATCATAATGATGAGGGGTTTCCAAAAATAATGGCTCCTATTTTTTATTGGATCAGAGGGGATTGCAAATTGCATTGTTAGGATGACTGAACTTATGTATTCATGACCTGAAAATTTCATCCCTTTGTTGCAAATATTGACGCTGTGAGACTCTAAGGAAGCAATCCCTGTCATTTATGTGCGTCAAAAGCAGAGATGCGTCATTGAATTTCTGACAAAAATGCATTGAGAATAAGTGGTGACTATGTAGAAAAATAAATTCTGAAGCACAAAAAGCTCGCTTGTTTTAATGGCATCACTCCCATCTTCGAGCCCCTTAACTTTTGGAGTTAAAAATATACGAGGTTTAACTTTTGGAACGACCCTGATACTAAACTGTGGGAATTAATAGAAACATATATAACGTTACATAGCTTAGAGAGCAACAATAAGTTCCTTGGAAGCATGTAACGAGTGATCACAGGAAATGGAGATGAACTGACAAAATATGATTAAATCATGATTATCGGTCTCTCTGTCCTCCCATCACGTATGTTAGTGATTTGTAACGAAGATTGAGTCGAATAAATCTTCAGTGTCTTCCATCAGTTTTTGTCTTGTCTTAGTTCTTTTGAACATATACACAAGGAGGTTTGATTTCACGATGTAAAAGGATCATGAACGGGCTGCGTACAAGAAGAAAGTATTTTTACGTGCTTGTATTTAGGGAATATTAAACATGTAACAAATATTAAAAAAAACTAAAAACTCGGAGTCACACACCTCAAGAAATACTTATTGTACATAAATCAAGTCAAAAACAAGGAAACTTTTGTTTTAACACTAGCCATACCCGGTCACGTGTTGCTGTAGCTCAGCTTGTGTAAATTAATCCCACTCCAAGACAAAATTCATTTTTTAAGAAGGAATTAATGTGGCAAACATTTTTTCATTGAAGAACACTATCCGTAAGGTTATTAATACAGAAAATAGTTAACAGACAGACAGACAGACAGACAGACAAAGAAGGAGACTTGAGAAGAATACATACAGAGAGTTGTGTTTTTATTTTGGCAGAAAAAGAAATGTAAAAAGCGAGCAAGCGAGAGAGAAGGAGGAAATAAAAACTGTTGTAGATAACGTTGATGCCGTAAAATGTTTGTTGTTGTTTTTTCGACATAATAAGAAATGTAAAAAGCGAATGAGAGAGAGAGAGAGAGAGAGGGAGAGAGAGAGAGAGGAAATAAAAACTGTTGTAGGTAGTATTCATGCCATGAAATGTTTTTCAGCATAAAAAGAAATCTACAAAGCGAGCGAGCAAGCAAGAGAGAGAAAGAGAGGGGGGAAATAAAAACTGTTGTAGATGATGTTGATGCTGTGAAATGTTTGTTCTTTTACTTCGGCATCGCCATGTAATGTGTTGTTTTTTTCTCAGTACAAAAAGAAATGTGAAAAGCGAGCAAGAGAGAGAAAGCAAGCTAGCAATTGAGTGTGCGTGAGAGACAGAGAGAGAGAGAGAGATAGGGAGAGAGTTGAGAAAAACATATACAGAGAGAGAGGGGGAAGAGAGGGGGGTGAAACTTATGTAGATATTGTTGACGTCGTAAAATGTAAGAAAATGAACGCAGCAATTTACTCAGAGGGCAAAAGTAGGTATCATTGTGATGCCATATTTGAATGGTACATTAGTGTTTATTTAGCATGCAAATACTATTAATCCGGAATGGTCAAAGCTCAGCCAATCAAAATGAGTAGAATTAGTCTGTGGGAACTTTATTATTTTTGAATTGGAAAAGGGAACGATTATGTTATGTCTGTTAGCTTATGATCCAATTACAAAGGATACAAGTACAATATATGTATAATGTGTATATTTCCTCTCGATGTTGACTGGGGTGGTAGAAGGACTTAATATTTAGAAGGAAAAATAGGAACTACTTCTTCTAAAGATGGTTGCAATTGTGATGGTGTTGCTCCTAGGATGAAATGTGGGATTTTATTATAACGATTAAATGTGTCTGAAATGTCGTTCTAAAGTTACATCAGATAGTGGCTAATAGTCTAGACATAATAAATTTGTATGTGGCATTTGTTGTTGCAGCCCTACAGTACTTTGGTCCAGAGGGGAATTTCTGCAATCAAAATATTATATATGGAGATAAAGAATAACCAAAACGATATTTACAAATATTAAATATGATTTCGCTTTTACTACTAGAGATTTGAAAGCGTTTGACAAGGTCTAAGAGAGATAATCAATTTTAACTTTAGTCTAATGTTTTTATTTAGACAAAAGATCAAGTAAAAGAAAATATTGAAATAATATTTCTTTGGTTAGAGAGAAAGACAGAAATTTTCATATACACCAAAAGTCCAGTTTTTCTGTGAGGGATTCAGGCAATTAATTATTTTAAATGGGTTTCTGGCAGGAGAATTATCCTAGGAATTTTGTCGGAGTCAACAACAGTTAGTGTCTTAGCTGCATAACTCTTAACATAACTGAAGATTTTAGACGAACAGTGCTCTTTTATAGTTTTGGTGGATGGAACATTCTAGAATCGCTCAAAATAGAATACTTTAATATTCTACACCTTAGAACATTCTGGAATCTCTCCAAAAGAATATTTTTAATAGTAATAATAATACATTTTTAATATTATGTTAAGAAATTGGAATATCTTAATACTTTTATGAGGAAAATGTCCTCCCATGACAGTATGAATAGTAATTGCGAACTTTCATGTGCTTTTGCAATTAATAGCAAAAACTTGGTTTTCTGCATGTATGACACAATACATTATTTGATGTTGTTTAGGTCAGAGCAAATGTTGACTGAAAAAACATTTGTAAACTGAAAATGAATTCCATTTTCTTCACAATTTTTCCCTCACTTTCTACTAAATCTGTTAATAAGAGTTTCTATATTCTACTATTTTAATATATAATTGTTGCATTTGCATGGTCCACTTGATTACCAACAAAAGATGGACCGTTTTTATAGCATATGAACATTTTATACAATGTGAATTTTGACACTTCATCCTTTTGTTATGTTGGGCACTGCCAGGGCAACGCCAGATGACTTAAGAAATTATTATTATTATTATTATTATTATTATTATTATTATTATTATTATTATTATTATAAATTGTTATTGAATAATAGATGGTGAATGTGAAAAATGTAATAAGGGAAAAATGTTGTGAATAAAAAATGTTTTGGATAGTAAGAAGAATATTAACTGTGGAATTTTAGCATAAACCAAGCAGTGTAGGAATTTTAGTTGATAAATAATAACAAATAGATCATGTGACAAAACATCAGTTGATTTGATTCTCTAGGCTGCGTGTATTGATGATGTAATTACAAAGGGAGATATTTTTTCTTATATACACGTAGAGTTTAGTCAGTTGAGAGTTTAAGAAAATCGAGCAGAGACGAGCTGACGATGGGTTGTAATGACTACGAACCCTAAGAAAGCTGTTGATCAATGTCAATAGAATTTACAGCTTAGGACAAGCGTGCAACTTTGCAAGAAAAGAAACATTCTGGAAATAAAAGTTGCTGAAAATACAATCCGAGACTTCTGGTTGCTTCATTGGGATGAATCTTCATCTGCAACTTCCAAGATTCGTCAAAACAAGACCCAAAGATGGATGAGGTATGTTTCCCCACAGACCTGTCTTCCGTCCCTTTGTATTGTCCGCATTTGTTATATGTCCTGTTATGCATATGCTACACACAAATCAACTAGACGATCACAAAATAGAAAAAACTAGAGACGATTACAAACACTAAAGACTCTCGCATATATGAACACTTATATACACCCACAACGAACAGTAGATAAACGCAGCGAATATTATTAAACGATCAATAGAGACACTGTCATAAATATATATATACACCCGCTATATACACACCCAGAACAGTAAACAGACTCTTAAATAGATGTTTATATACATTCATCAAATAGACTCGTTCATATATACACGTAAATATATTGACACACTATATAGCAACCCTGCTATATAACACTTTTGAGGAAGCCGGTTCTACTCACCTAGAGTGAATGCTATTACTAATGGACACATTACCATCCAGAAATTATTGGTAGATGAGGCATTGCATTGCATTGCAGAACTGAAGAAGTTGGCAATTCTATTTACCAAACATAAATAGCGAGACATAGACATGCTGTGGAGTAAGATTGGGGTTAGAGTTAAAGTTAGAGTTAAGGAAGATTTGCACAGACTCTTGAGCATCTGCTGAGGTCAATGAGGTGATGCAGCAAAATATATTGAGTTTTTACCTGCTACTCAGATATGACGCCATCAAGATATCTGCACTGCATCATAGAAATAGACTGCACTGCATCATAGATATAGACTGCACTGCATCATAGAAATAGACTGCACTGCACCATAGATATAGACTGCACTGCATCGTAGAAATAGACTGCACTGCATCATAGATATAGACTGCACTGCATCATAGAAATAGACTGCACTGCATCATAGATATAGACTGCACTGCATCATAGAAATAGACTGCACTGCATCATAGATATAGACTGCACTGCATCATAGAAATAGACTGCACTGCATCATAGAAATAGACTGCACTGCATCATAGAAATAGACGGCACTGCATCATAGATATATACTGCACTGCATCATAGAAATAGACTGCACTGCATCATAGAAATAGACTGCACTGCATCATAGATATAGACTGCACTGCATCATAGATATATACTGCACTGCATCATAGATATAGACTGCACTGCATCATAGAAATAGACTACACTGCATCATAGATATAGACTGCACTGCATCATAGATATAGACTACACTGCATCATAGAAATAGACTGCACTGCATCATAGATATAGACTGCACTGCATCATAGAAATAGACTGCACTGCATCATAGAAATAGACTGCACTGCATCATAGAAATAGACTGCACTGCATCATAGAAATAGACTGCACTGCATCATAGATATATACTGCACTGCATCATAGAAATAGACTGCACTGCATCATAGAAATAGACTGCACTGCATCATAGATATAGACTACACTGCATCATAGATATAGACTGCACTGCATCATAGAAATAGACTGCACTGCATCATAGATATAGACTGCACTGCATCATAGAAATAGACTGCACTGCATCATAGATATAGACTGCACTGCATCATAGAAATAGACTGCACTGCATCATAGATATAGACTGCACTGCATCATAGAAATAGACTGCACTGCATCATAGAAATAGACTGCACTGCATCATAGAAATAGACTGCACTGCATCATAGATATAGACTGCACTGCATCATAGATATAGACTACACTGCATCATAGAAATAGACTGCACTGCATCATAGATATAGACTGCACTGCATCATAGAAATAGACTGCACTGCATCATAGAAATAGACTACACTGCATCATAGATATAGACTGCACTGCATCATAGATATATACTGCACTGCATCATAGATATAGACTGCACTGCATCATAGAAATAGACTACACTGCATCATAGATATAGACTGCACTGCATCATAGATATAGACTGCACTGCATCATAGAAATAGACTGCACTGCATCATAGAAATAGACTGCACTGCATCATAGAAATAGACTGCACTGCATCATAGATATATACTGCACTGCATCATAGAAATAGACTGCACTGCATCATAGAAATAGACTACACTGCATCATAGATATAGACGAACAATGAAGAATCAAACAAGCTATAGAATGGCGTCATAGGGTATTGCGTGCTCACAAATGTCAGGGATGCATATGAACAAGAGCTTGATGCCTGTGTAACAGAGCCACTAGCGTTGGTAACAGCAGCAACCGTATAACACATATGCAAATGTGATTTCTAGCACCCCTAAAGTTTTCACAAGACAGATGATTTTTCATTTTTTTTCTTGTGCAGAAAACTCGTGGGCCACTTGCTAGTGTGTTACTAGCTTTGTAACACTATGAGCCGGTCAATGGTGTGCTCGACCCACGTGTTATGTAAATATCCTGGAAACGGTGCTAAACTGACATGATGGCCCAGTCAATAGGATCTGTCGGTTAGACGTCTTTTTGTCAGAGTGAACAGTAAAGGCATACCTTACGATTGTGGGTGTGGCTGGCTCCTTCCTTCCTTCAGGCAGAGGTGGTGGGTGACCATGACGACCAGTGGTACTAGCAAAAATAGTACCACAGCTTTATGTAATAGTGAGAATAAGAAAATATAGGAGGAATGCGCTATCCAAAATGTGTGAGGATCAAACAAGTGAGAAAGCAACGCACAAGAATTCGGCCCTAAGAGAGTTGTGCACCAATGCGGATGAAATAGATCTATGAGTCAATGCCAGTCCGCCAGGAGTTCTATTGGAGAAAGATAGAGCTGTATTGGAGGATGCCTGTTGGTGCAGCCGGTGAACACTACCCAATATATTAACTTGGCGGAATAAAACGCTGTAATGAAAAGCATTCACCTAAGTAGTACAACAGCAAGCAAAAACATTGTGCCTCCATATCGATTCCCTTTGCATTTATCTATAAGTGTCCAACATGCTGACTGGGAAATCAAGGATACACACCAAGGCAGCAAGCAAGATGCTGATAAGATGAAAGTGAGACACTTTAAAGTAACTCTCAACTGGGCCCAAGCAAAGTTTACCAAAACACTGAACAACCTGCACAAGTACGGAGCTATGTACAGGGCGCTCAGTGTCCTTGTGGCGCTAGCGTGCAGACTATTGAACACATCCTTACAGATTGTCTCCTGAGCATGTTCTGATGTGGACCTGAAGGATGGCTCGGATACTGCTCAAAGATGGATGATAATCTCTTTAATCCTCATCATCGAATAACATACCTGGCCTTGATAAGCAGTGATTCTGTACTGATATTCTCAACCCTCACTGAATAGATTTCAATTCCACACATCATCACACTGTGCACACATACCTCAACGACTTCACCTTAACTGAGAAGATATGATGAGTTGAATTCGAATCTGACATCTGGTACAAAAGCACAGATCGATGATAGAATCAGCAAGATTTGAGAATCTCTCTTCTACTACATTTCTGAATTTTTAGATAAAGATTAGCTATTCGTATTATTTGGATTTTTCGAGCTACTGTTCTCATCTTGAGTTCATTTCCACAACGTTTCGGTCGATGTGACCTCCGACCTTCTTCAGGGGTATCTTGTTGAATGTTTCAGCCAAACGCGAAAATCTGGACGAATTTTCAAACAGAACCTTATATACTTTCGTTCCATCAGCCGGAAAGGTAAGTAGAAATTCGTAAGGATCTCTAGCATCGTGGATGAAATACTTGCTAAAATTCAGATGTAAAATGTTACACTCTTCCGGGGATTGAAGGTTCAATCCTCAATGCGGGCGACACTCAAAACGCAATTGCAAATTACTTGAGCCTTCTACCCAGTAATGACTGACAGAACAAAAGCACATAGTCTGAATAATCAAAATAACACAAAACAAATAAAAATGATGTTAGAAATAAAACACAGTTTAAAAAAGAGATGAAAGAAAACGCAAAACGTGTTTGTCGAGATAAATACGAAAAAATTGAAACTAAAGAAAAAATTCAAATTTGTAAAGTGAAAAAAAGTGTGGTTTATAGTAATTTGAACAAACAAGTAGATATATAAACAAAGCAAGAGCACTGTTTTGTTTTTTAAATGAAAACAGGAGTTCAGTAAAAAAAAAAAAATAATAAAATGCAATACAAAAAGTTTTAATCAGTTCCAGAACTTGAAATCTATCTTTCTATATATCTATAAAGTTTAGTTTTTTCTCGCTCTGGCATTGATATTAAAAGTTTACCTTTTCTACTTAAAAATTATAAAAATGAGCTTCTGAATGTACTCAATCATGGATATGCGAGCGACTACATAAAGGTTAACTAATTTGCATATTCCTTGAGAAAAGGGAGCGTTAATTAATTACTTATTCATTTTTTTATGGTTTCTTATTAGATTATTGGTTTCATTTCAATATTACGCTGAATTCTATTTGTGCATAGTTTCGATAGTTTCTTGCAACGCATGTAAACAGATTTCTATAGTCTGCATAATTGTGTAGAATTTAAGATGAAAACGTTCTAGCATATGAGAATATTATTATCTATATCTGTCTCTCTCTCTCTCTCTCTCTCTCTCTCTCTCTCTCTCTCTATATATATATATATATATATATATATATATATATATATATATATATATATATATATAAAAGTGACCTGTGTGTATGTGCGAAAAGTTTCTACCAAACTCCTCTCTGAATATTTCGCATACAGAGTTGAACTTTGATGTATAGGGTTTTTGGACCTGTAGGACACTAAAGAAGGTCGAAAGGTACATTGACCGAAACATTGTGCGAATAACATTCAAGATGATAATAGTAGTCCGAATAATCCAAATAATTTGAATTATCAATCTTTATCTCTAAAATTCATGATTATTGCTGTAATATTTTTGAACTATAATGGGTGTATGATCCTGCACAGTCGGAAGATTCTATTTATGAACGATGCTGCTAGGAACTGAAGAATCAAATTAATTCACCAACCAATCAGAAACCAGAATTGCTCCATAAAAACTAAACCTTTTCTGTAGCAACTTCGCATATGTTTTCTTTGTATCAACACGGGAGGAATCTTTTGCTCTGTGGCTTCCAACTCAAGAACTGTCTACTGAGAACCACTCATCTCCAGGACTTGTATAGAACAACTAACCATCGGAAACTGTTCTGAAACTAAACATGACTTACAACTCTTGCTATTGATTTGTTTAGGCAAATTCCTATGAACGACATTTTTAACTGTACAAAATTTCCACTGATCAGTTTTATGGTAGTTTATGTCTACACTGTGTAAATTGAACCTTCCATTCATTTTGATAACTCGATATAAGAAACATGGCTGATCATGATGTAAGATATTTACTTTTACCGACTATATACGCCATTGTCTCTTTTTTGTAGTTCATTTGTTCTTTTGACGCCAACAATCTGTTTACATGCGTTGCAAGAAACTATCGATATTTCTGTCGTCGTTTATCAGTTGATCCCACCATTTTCGTTAAACTTATGCAATTTGCTACCATGCCCATCCTATTTAGTTGAATTATCACTTCACAAGCATTTTAGGATGCTATTAATATTATTCAAGTTTTTTTACTAATACTTTTCCCCCACTCTTTATCTGTGCCTAAACCTAAACGTAGATTCCATAAACAAAATTTCTTTCTTAGAACTGCACGCCTATGGAACTGTCTTCCGTTTGCCTGCTTTCCTGTTGAGTACAATATGGTTGTCTTCAAGTTCAACATAAACAAGTTCTTGATGAGCCGTTCCACTTAAGTTAATAAATTTACCTAATTTCTATGAGTAACGATTACTATATTGTCCAATTTCTACTGTACACTCTTTAACCTTTATCCTCGAGTGGCCTCTGGGCCTTGATAAGTGGTGATGCATATGTAAAAAAAAACCCCAAAAAACTTAGATAGCTAGTTTTAATTAACTTATAATATTTCAAGTTTTAGGTTATTAGTAGTGTCTTTAAGAATAGACATGTTGCCCCCTAATTTTTTAAAAATTGGATCCTGAGCCAGGAATGTTGATTAATCAGGTGTTTAGCAATGGTGCTGTCTTCAGAATGATGCATAGTTAATCTCCTCGACAGTGTCGTCGTAGTCAAACCTATGCTTTATTTTCTTCACTGTTGGAGGCACAGTTTTCCAACATGCATTTGCATTCTTTTGCCAGGTTTGCCCCAACTAAGGAGGAGGAGTTATAAGGTCCGAGGTTTTAAATGTATTTTCGATGTGTCGATGATATTTTATGCATATTCAAAAATGAGTCAGATATTATTTCTTACTGCATTTAGTCAATTACATCCAACCTAACAGTTTACTTGTGATAAGGAACACAATTCCACTCTTCCTTCTCTGGATGTACTAGTGCATGAATCTGAGTTATCTTCTCTTACATCGCTTTTACTGCAACTCAACTTTTATCAGCCTTGCTGGTTGTAAAATATACTTATATATAATCTAATTCATGCAGTTTTCGTATTTGTTATTACAGAGCCAATTTTCTATTGAATATTAGATATATACAGCACTAATTTCAAAATGACTTTGGTGCTATCAGCTAGAATCAAAACCAAAGCATTTAGTGCTCCAGCAACATTCCCTTATTTAGCACTCCATCCTGTTTGAGCTATCGACAGATATATAAGAAAGATTAAAAATTGAACCACTTCAAGCTATGAATGAATTGGCACGTGTGCAAATGTAATAGAAATCTGTCGGCAAATTGAAATGAACATTTTGCATTTCAACTTGCCGCCATATTTCTGTATGCATTAGTCATCCATCCAAACAAAGATTTTATTCGTTATAAACCATCCTTGGTGTATGATTACTAGTGTTGGGACGATCAATCAGAATTGGAGTCGAGAATCGAAAAATTCGGAACTTTTTGTGGTATCAGAATCGCTATCAGAATCGGAAAAATTTGTGCCTATTTTCCGATGTCAAAAACAATTCATTTAATTGGCTTTTTATTTGATTTTCTATAAAGAAAAATATTATCCCGCTGTATGTCATACTAAAATAATGAATATCTATTAATTTTAAACTATCAGTAAAACTAAAATCGATAGATCATCTCTCACAAGTGTATCTTAATGTTTGAGAAAACATATGCACATTTAACATGTGTTTTTACGGTAATAATGAAAAATAACAACTTTATAGTAAAATGTATAGAGATTTAGAAAGAATCGGAATCGGTAATTTTATATGGAATCGGAAATTATATCGAAATCGGAATTAATATTGGAATCGTCCCATCCCTAATGATTACTGTTTCCGCTTCTGTTTCAATTCTTTTCATTTTTTTCTTGAAGAACATGTTTTGTGTTTTCTTTCCCCCTTCTATTGTTTTTACTATGTTTTGTTTTCAACATCGTTTTTATTTGTTTTGCTTTCAACATCGTTTTTATTTGCTTGTTTTTTTTTCTTTTCTGTTTTTTTTTTGTCCTGTTTTATAAAGCTAAATTTTTGTTTTACCTCTTCACAGATTTTCTCCAGTTTCGACATCCAACTTGTAGCCAAGTGACAATTTTGCAAGACAACCCAAGATCCATTCTTAATAGCATCTATTATCATTTTCTCGGCAATTGGACCCTAAATTATTAATGGAAAGAAAAAATACAAAATTATTAAACGGTAAAAAATAAATTATTCCATCAAATAGTGAACTCAATCATTTGAAAATGAAACACAATTTTTAAATATTTTTTCACAAATTTTAAATAATAGATTAATGTAGTTTGATTGAAGCATTGTTTAATGTGTGTATAAAAATAATTCATAGAAGACAATACAATGCAAAGGTTAAAAACGGATCGGCACAAACTGAAGCAAATTAAAACATATAACAGTGGAATAAGATGTAGAGATTCATCTTATATTAACACAATATGTGTGTGTTTTATATACTTAAACACCGCATTTTTACTTATGTCAATAGGGTTTGATGAAAGTTCCATATCTTATGATATTTGAGGAAAATTTCCTTCGACAGATATGTGTTCGAGTTTTTTTCAAATGTGCATACAGAGGCTACTGTAAACGTGAACATTTTCGCGGTAACTGAAGTTAACTTAACAATTATTATTCTTTAAACTTAATAATTTACGGCCTGTGTTAATATATTATATTCTTTTATTTATTTTATTTATTTACTAACAAGGAGACCCGACGTTGCCTGAGATTGAATGATAATCAACGAACGTTTCACACTTCCACATTTGTCCCCGAAATCGATGAAATCAGCCATTTTACAATCAAATCGATTGATTGCCTGAGGATACATCACGGTACACCGGCAGAAAACTTCACATGCCTCGCTGCAGTGACTTAATCCACCATAAATTGTAGTCTACATTGCACTGTAGAGAACCTACTATTGATTTTATAAAATTATTTGTTATATATAATAGCTTGCATGAAAGTTTAAAATACAAAAGTCAAGCATCATGCTTCAATTGTGCTCTAAATAGAAGCATTCTATTTCGAATGGGCCCCTGTCATATCAAAGAACCTAGTGTTGATTTTATATACCTAGCCTTGCTGCTTGTGCCGTGATAATGGCTTGAATTTAAATTTATAATGAAAACGTCAAGTGTAATGGTTTAATTGTGCTTTAAACAAAAATATTCATTTCGAACGCGTCCCTGTCATATCAAAGAACCTACTGTTGATTTTATATGTTGGGCCTTTATGCTAGCGTGATCTCAAATGCACTTGTTATGTTAGGCTGTATAAGGTGTTAACTTAGGTAAAAATCGCCTGTTCCTTCTTTCATTGAATCATTTCGATTATCGATTATTGATACTTACTGAAGACATTCTGATACAAAAAAAATCTAAGATCACTGACAGGCATATAAGGTATCTTCATGTGAAATTTCATAAAAATCGGACCAGCTGTTTTCGAGTCCACAGAGAACCCCCTCTCTCTCTCTCTCTCTCTCTCTCTCTCTCTCTCTCTCTCTATCTCTCTTACGCCCACGCGCAGACAAAGTTCTTTTTATATAATAGTAGATAAATAGACTCTTTCATGTATTTAATGACTTTATTTGCATTTTTTTTTTTTTCTGCGTTCTTAAGAAATATAAGGGATGTTGAAATTGAACTATTTAAACTGACGTTTCATTGCAAAGCGTTCAACCGAAAAGCAAAGTATTTTCAAGTTTATATTTAAGATAAGATAATCAGTTCGAAATCGGAGAGAGAAAAATATACTTTTTATTATAAAAATCTTGCAACTGAATGATATTTCAAGAGTTTAGGAACCGATTTGAAAACAAATATATTCTATTAAAAAAATTTTCTTCCGAATCTTTGGATTCGGCATTAAATAACCTGAAAAGGGTTGATATGCCGTAAAACAAAACCAACCAACCAACCAACAAACCAACAGTTTTGGAGGGTTTATATTATAAAAATAAATCTTGTGGAAATTTTAGAAAATAGTATCAGAATGTATCTCAATCAAACTATATATGACAGATATATCCTAAGATAGAATATTGCTGTCACATCTGGGCAGGAAATGCTCAGAACCTTTTTTTCTGTTTTGATAGAATTCAAAACCGACTTTGAAAGTTAGTAGGCAATGACCTTTTCCTCTCCTTCTAACCCCTTTCTTACAGAAGAGATGCTGCGAGTCTATCTGTGCTCTATCGTTATTTTCACGGCAAGTGCTTAATAGAGCTGGAATGTATGCCACTCCCTGCAAAATATTCACAACAAACACTCATCTAGCTACAGCCACTGTCAACAATTTCTCCCACTCTCTATCTGTGCCTAAATGCTAATTCCATGAACAAAGTTTACTTCCTAGAACGATAAAACTTGTGGAGAATGCTCTGTTTTACGGTTGTTGTAAAAATGGAACAAAAATTTCAATTTCGTTCCGTTTTAATCTTCTTTTATATTGTGCCCAAAAAAGGGGAAGTAATCGAAATAAAATTCAATAATCGTACTTTATATATATATATATATATATATATATATATATATATATATATATATATATATATATATATATATAACTACTTCATTTATTCACATAAAATTAATATACGAAAGTATAAATTTATGCGTAAACTTTAAGTATTTACTTCAAAAGTGCTCAATACGTAGGTAGAGCTAGTTAGTAAGTTATATATATATATATATATATATATATATATATATATATATATATATATATAAACTGAAAGATTTTTTATAAAAATAAAATTTTATTAACAAAAACGGAATAATTTAATTTTTAAACGAAAAAAACTCAATTTGATATACCTTTTTGGTATCTTTTTTTTTTTTACATAAGTCTAACTCACCGTTCACATTGGAAATGTCGACTTTTATATGTTTTCCGGTATGCTTACAACAAATAAACATCCCAACCTCCCCATGTTTAGAACGGCTTTCGGAATAGACACCCTCAACCTTGGCAGTATACCTGAAAACATATAAAAGTTGACATGTCGAACAGGCCCAACTCTTTTCCTGATCTACATTAATGATCTTCCAAATCACATCTTTACATCATTTGTAGACATTTATGCTGATGACGGTACCATCTATGGTAGCACATCTAAGACAGTAAACGACCAAGTTCTCTCTGATTCTCTCTCCTCTGATCTTGAGCACGTGGTACAATGGGGAAAAGAGTGGCTGGTTACTTTTAATGCGTCTAAAATCAAGCTTCTCTCTTTAGATCATCAAGGTTCTAATTCCCATCTGGCATCAATTGAAATGAATGGCCCTCGTCTTGAGGAGACCTCAAGTTTTGACAAGCTTCTGGGCTTGACCTTTATTCCTGATCTTAAATGGAACAAGTACATCAAATCTGTTGCCAAGGCCGCTGGAAAAAATAGTAGGATCTTTCTATCGATCCAGTAGATATCTCACAGCTGATGCAATTCTCTATCTATATAAGAGCCAGGTACGTCCAAGGATGGAATACTATTGTCACATATGGGCAGGAGCTGCTAGAAAGGACTTGTCCTGCCTTGATAGGGTTCAAAATAGACTTTGTAGCCTCATAGGAGATATCCTTTTCCCTTCCCTGCAATCTTTATCTCATAGAAGAGATGTTGCGAGTTTGTCTCTGCTGTATCGCTATTTTCATGGAAAGTGTTCGACTGAGCTTCAGTCTATGCCCCCCCTCGCCAAACTTTCACAAGAAACACTCGTCTAGCTGAAAACACTATCAATAATTCCCCCCACTCTTTATCTGTGCCTAAACCTTAACGTAGATTCCATAAACAAAGCTTCTTTCTTAGAACTGCACGCCTGTGGAATTGTCTTCCGTTTTCCTGCCTTCCAGCTGTCTATAATATGGTTGTCTTCAAGTCCAACGTGAACAAGTTTCTGATGAGCCGTTCCACTCAAGTTAACAAATTTACCGAACTTCCATTACTATCGATTACTATATTGTCCAATTTCTACTATACACTCTTTAACCCTTATCCTCGAGTGGCCTCTTGACCTTGATAAGTGGTGATGCCTATGTAAAAAAAAAAAAAAATGAACGATGACGTAATGTAAAACTGTACTGAATTTAAAACGAAACAAAATTTAAATTTCTGTTCCATTTTTACAACAACCGTAAAACAGAGCATTCTCCGCAAGTTTTACTCCTAGAACTGCTCACCTACGGAACTCTATACCATAGATCTGCTTCCCAGCTGACTATTACATGGTAATTTTCAAATCCAATGGTAAATAAGTTCTTATCGAACCGTTTTCTTAATCCAATGGTAAATAAGTTCTTATCGAACCGTTTTCTTAAATAATCAATTTCTACCCAAATTTCCACCATTACCAATCACTATAGTGTTGTCTCACCATTCTCCTCACGTTAACCCTTATTCAGGTTTTGATAAGCGGTGACTCCCTTGTAAAAGAATATTATGAATTAATTACTTTCAAAGATGGCGGTTAAAGTGTTCTTAAATACTAGATGTGAGAAATAAAGGTTTGAACTTTAGAAATTAAAAAAAATGATCATCCATTGAAAAGAAA